>NC_091133.1:119020705-119320705 GCF_040183065.1 Periplaneta americana
CGTTGTTCCAACAATGAATGGCGCGATGGCATTAAAATGGTTGGAAATTTTGCTGTAGTACGTACTCTGCCAGGAAGATCTCAGAACAACCGTTGTGGACATTACCACAACGAAGTTGAAACTCTTGCACACGTCCTGGGATTCTGTCCGCACGGCGAAGCTCTGCGAAACCTTAAACATCAACAAGTACGATCAATTACAGCCACTGCCATTAAAGATGCCGATTACAACACCTTTGAAGAAGTACATGGTCTCTCCGTCACTGGCACTACACGACACATAGATATAATAGCTTTCAAGGAATCTACAAGATCTGGATTCGTAATTGAGCCCGCTGTGCTTGTGGAAACGAATGAGGAACAATCGGCAGAAGTGGATAAAGAAAAAAGAATATCTGCATTTCCACCATTCCCTACTACATCCAAGAGAACTGGCTAAAAGAGCTTGAAGAAATCGGACTTCTGGTTGGAGCAAGAGGTACCGCTGCTCTCTTCAGGAAAGATGTGTTTAAGAGGCTTGGAATACCTACATCTATTATTCCTATTGAACCTTAGCTGCATTGAAAGTATCAATTGCGCTACTAAAGCATCATCTAAGTTATATTCGAAATGAATCTAAGTTCATTAGCTCTCTTTACGACCAACCAATCGATCTGGAAGGTGTTGATTTAGAAAAATTGGCTAATGTCACAACTCCGGATGAGGAGGAACACGGGTTTAATTTCCAACAAGACAAAACCTCTTCACATTGAAATACGGATGTCCAGAGATGCCTACCTAAGTTAAATGTTTCAGTTCCAGTTGAAAAAAGAGCACAACAATAATGGCTGTTTCTGTTTCAATAAATCTTTCCATTAAATTGTGCTTCCTTTCTGTAAACGGCCCAAGGGTAAATTACTTTCTGGGCTACCTCGTAATTTGCGGTCGAGTGTCCAAAATTTATATAAGCACTTGTTTTGACATTATTAACATGGTGGAAGAGAAAAAAGTAACTTTTTATCTGCCCTCTTAAAAGTGTTTGCTTGTCAGACGTGCCGATATTTATGTGAATGAATTGTCACGTCACGTTGACATTGTCTAATAAGTAAGGAGCCCAATAAGTTAAGACTCGGACGATTCAGAAAACAGTGAAATAAATTTAGTTAAACATAGATAATTATAGTATTTAGTGGTTCATTTCAAGTTTACATTGTCTGAAGAGTGTCAAGGATCAGACTTTCAGAAAACAGTGAAATAAATTACATTTAATAATATTTGTTGGTGAAACAACGACATATGTCTAGAACACTACAAGCTACGAAGTCTGCAAGATAATCTGCAATATTATGTAATATCTAATGATGTAGCGATGTATTAGAATGAGAAAAGAGATAACTAAGATTCACAATAGTATCTTGCAATTATTCATATTGTGAATTTGGTTCCGAACAGTCAAATACTAAAAAAATTATTATTTTTTTGTCCCCTAAAGAGAGACCTCAATATGTTGGGTAACTGCCCTAATAATAATAATAATAATAATAATAATAATAATAATAATAATAATAATAATAATAATAATAATAACTTACAGGAGTAGTTCATTGCCAAGAAAATATAATACGAAGAAATGGTACTCGTGTTGAGTGGAGGATTCGATACATGATAATACATACATCGATACATTCCATAATTAAAATGGATCATCACTTATAACAGCGGTCATCAGCACAGTACACATTCGGGCGAGCGTTTCTTACCCGCGGATAAGAGACTGCACTATGGTGCAGCCGTAGCTGCTGGCGGGTATGCTCTCTCTCCCTCTGCCTCCTGCACGACGAGGCATATTACGTTGCACTGCTTACCCTTTACGCACTTCAGCGAGTACTGACCATCACTGACTTATAAATTGTAACGTCAGAATTCTAAATGCTATCAACAACAAGTTGATTTGCATTGCGCATTCGTTTTTTTTTTTTTTTTTTTTTTTTTTTTTTTTTTTTTTTTTTTTTTTTTACGGCTTGGACTTTGTTCTCTAGTTACCACATCTGCCGGCTTATAAGCGGCCGGTGGGTCTTGCATAGTTCAACTGTACTGTGCCTGCTTTCTGTTCCAGACGCGATGAAGGGGCTTCTATCAACGATGGTGGTCTGTGTTGCAGTGGGTTTGGCCACGGCTGGCCCCCAGTGTGACTTGGGGAAGCAGATCGACGATAAAATGGACAAAGGAGTAAGTACAGAAACAAAACTATTGTACAGGACACAAAAATCACATACCCTCGCAGGAAGCTCTTCGATAGTTGAATCTCAGAAACGTGATATTTTGAAACGTTGGAATATTTAAAAAATTGAATCATGAATTGCAGAAACCCTACAAGTCACATTTTCCCCGAATTCAGTTTTTCAGATGTTTGTAATATCCACACATAGACGACATGATAGGCTATAGAAATCCCACGCGTCCAGTACTTAGCGTACATTTCACAGCGAATTGCAAGAAATTCCAGCAACAACACAAACTCTGGCCGTGTGGAATTTTTTACAAACTAAGTAAAATGCTTAGTTTGCTGTTCTTTTGTTTTTATAGATTAATGGAATTCGGAGATTTAAATATGCTATTCGCATAATTTTGTATTTTTTTTGTTTTTCTGTATTTTAAGACAATAAAATTGACCTTTCCCGTCTTCTTCACCTAAAAATTCTTTTGAAGAAATGAAAAGATTCTTACTAGTGATCAATTGGTAAAACTCTACATATCCAGGTAATTAAGATTTTTCCAGAAAATATTAAAGATACAATTAAAGTTCATGTATGTCAAGCACTAAAACTTATTACTGTGCTTTAATAAAAAGTAGTCACTTGAACACAGCAAGAACGATTTTGAAGACACTCAGTCTTTTGTGCCTCCTGAACAATTTACCCAAATTGACGTGAAAAGCTACTGCATTTCATTTTTCAAATGTCGACTGTATGTCAGTAAAATGTCATAATTATAAAATTAAAAGTTACAGAAGGGATTAATCGAATTAATGTAATTGCGTGAAACATTGTGCTGTTGTGATTGTTATTGTGAGCGTGATTAAGATTACAAGGATGTTTTGGACTTGAAATAAAAGTTTGATATATGATATATATTATGTACTAGCCGTACCCGTGCGCTCCGCTGCACCAGTTAGAAATAAATATAAAGTAATTACATAATTAAAATAGGACGTTTGATCCAGGGAACATTAGTGTTTGATAGAAGGATAAATCGTTTAATATGTTACTTAATTTAAATTGCATCCAAATAATTCAAATGCGATCATTTTGGTCCAGAGACACTCATTTGGTGCAATGACAATTCCTTTAACCTGTTTCTTAATTTTTATTACATGCAACCATAGTTTAATGAAGATTGACATCATTTAGATTTAATGTGTATATTTTATTTTACTTGTTATAGGTTTCCATTGAATTATGGTAATAACTTAATTTTAACCCTTGTTTTCCACGTATTCAGTAAATGGCGCTTGGCCCATTATGGTTGTGAACCCTTCAAATAACTTAAATTATATTGTATAATATAATATAATATAATATAATATAATATAATATAATATAATATAATATAATATAATATAATATAATATAATATCAGAAGTTACTGTAATAACATTATAGCATTATGTCCATCTAGAGAAACTACACTTTCCAATGTTGAAATAATAATTAATTATACAAAACGGTTAATTTAGCTTCCGATATTACTTCATACAAACACAGAAACATTCTCTGTAGGTTATCTTTCATAGCTTTCGATTGTTGCTGTCCAAGGCCCCTTATAGACGAAGTCATTTGTTTTTTAATTCATTACACGGTCTTAGATGGCAGTTATTTTAATTTTAAAACTCATTTATCTCATTAAATATCAGTCCTATCAAAATTTTTCAAGCAATAAAACTTATCGCAAATTATTGTCAAAGAAACTTTTGTTATGTAACATTTTTTACAAAAATCAATAATAAGCGAGATATTTCGATTTATTTAACTCAGACCCCCTTATAACCCCCCTTTTAAACAATGTATTTTGAATGTCATATAGCCTAAAATCTAAGTTACAACGAACTTAATTTATATTCCAATTTTCATCGAAATCGGTTCAGCCATTATCGCGTGAAAAGGTAACAAACATACATACAGACAGACATACAAACAAAAATTTCAAAAAAGCGATTTTCGGTTTCAGGGTTGTTAATTATATATGTTAGGACAAATTATTTTTGGAAAATCGAAAATTACCAGAAAAATTTCGGCTACAGATTTATTATTAGTATAGATATTCAATTCCATCGTCATAATCTCCGCATTTCAATTCAACAAAGCGGAGCCTTCTCGTTAATTACTGCATAATCGCTTCCTGATTCCATGAGGCCTAGTCTCGAGACAACAATTCAATTGACATTCGAAACGATTTTCACATCAATATGACGCCAGTGAGTTGTTTGTGATTGTAATAATTCATAGTAACATGCCATTACAAAGAACTATTGTATTTATTTGAAATTTAATACTATAGTTAAGGGCCTTAGTACAGACCGGGCATAAGTCACCGTACCCTTACAAATAATTATACAATGTAATGTAGTGTAGAATTACTAATTAAAAAAATCTGGGTGTGGCAATACTGAAAGAGCGTTGATAACCATTACCAAAACATTTGGTAGTAGTGATAATAACAGTTGAATAACGATAATGGAATTGTGAGCAAGATGGCAGATACGAGTAATTATTATTATTCGCTTCAAGCGCGGTTGACTGCGATTGTTTGGGTCCACGAAAGACAGCACACAGGGAATACACTGCAACTGTGTAGTTTGCAATCCCTAGATCGAAGCTGACTTGACAACACCGGAAAACAGGCTGCTAGACGATATGAAAGAAACAACGAACTGAAAGACGCTATGACAGTTGTCTTTGCAGACATAACACCACAGGAGTTACGTAAAATGTCACAAAGAACCTGGAGACGTATCAACTCTGCACAGACAATGATGCAACTTACACAGATCTATTAGATTAGGTACCTAAGTAAGTAAGAGTATCTATGGGTACGGTGACTTGTGGCGTACCCTATTCTTTAGAATTACACTTTGTGAATTAATTATTTCTGTTTTTATACTCCCCACATCTATTAATAAGCCCATTTATGTAGGAATAATGGAACAGATGCAGTATAGGACCCACTCCGAGTATTCCATAGTATCGATTATATATTGTATATTTTCGATTATTATATCAAGTATGCCATCTTACCAATACTAAATACATAGTACTATAAACATGTATAATTTAATAAAACCAACAATAATGATATTAAGCTCATATTAGTCACCTTTCTTATACAATATATTAAATTTCGCTAAACTGGAGAATTCCCACGGTATCTTTAGCACCAAATTTAAGTAAATGCACAATCTTGCGAACATAAGAACACGACGTTGGTGTGTGGCGTCGTTGGAGGGAGAAATTTGTTTCTTTTCTCTCTCTACCTCCTTCGTTCTGAACATTACTGAGAGATAGCACCACTGTTAGCTACAAGATATATTTGCGCAAATATATTGAAGTAGATTACGTGACCTATTACGTGACTTAGTTGAGAGTCTTGAGATAAAACAGTTTTGCTATATTTATTTTTTTATTAAATGTTAAGCACAGGAACGCCATTTCGTAATTTTATTTAAGAAACAAGCCAAACAAATTATCTTTGCATCAAAAACGGATGCTCCCTGGACCAAATTATCGTATTTTATAATTGTTTGAATGCAACAGAAGCCAGAAGTCTTGCACTTGACTAATGCAGTGAATTATTTAAGAATATAGTCGCGAATTTTACTACCACCATTTCGATTGTGTTTTGTTTGGCACGGCTCGGTACGGCCTGGTGACTAGTGGCCAGCGAGTAACGTCGACTATCTACATTGCTCTGCAGTGGGTATTATCCAGTTGTTCCTTAAATTTTATTCAAAATAAAGTTAAAGAAACAAACCAAAGCTAAACTTTAAACACAGTAACATTGAACTTTCAAACAATACAATATTAGTATTAATACAACAATAACATTAAATTCATATTACTCAATTTATACTGCATTTTTGGTCCAGGGAAAATACTAGTCTTGCACAAAAACACATTTTTTTACTAGTATTTTCCCTGGACCAAAGAATTAAAAACAAAATTGGTGTAAAATTAACATTTTACCATGGACTTCACTGGAGATGTTCTGTTTCATCTTCTCCGTTATCCGAGTGATTTCACAAAATACTACGATACTGCGTTCCTGTGTCTATCATTTAATAGCTTGTAATTTCCAATGACATCTCCACAGGAGTTCATCTCGTTTACTTTTAAATTTCTTCAGTCTCATACCAGGATTGCATCTTTCGCAAAACATTTCACTCCTAAGTAAACCACATTCACATAAAAAACGATAAACAGAGCCAACGTCTTTATTCATGGATAAAGCTACTAAAAAACTTACAACTTATTCATAATTCCATAATTTCCATTTCGAGGGCTAAATTTTAAATCAAGAGGGAGAATTTGATCCACTTCTTTTTTATATTTAACTATAGCATTCGAAACTGCAACTATGATTATGATCAAACTAATTTACAACAATATTGATTGGTTGGCAACATAATGAAAACAATATATCGCGTTGACTTTTTTTTGTGGCTTTGGATATTCTTATATTTAGGGTGGGACCTATAATGCATCTGTTCCGGAATAATACTTGTAGATTAAATTAAAATTAAGTTCATATTTCCTTAAGTTTTTACGCACGAAGAAACTCTGACACCGAAATCATTGATCTACAGTAACTATTTTCAACACGCCCCCTTTGTATAAAGATATAAATCACTGAAATAAAGAAACATCAAAATATATAATTCATTTATTAATTTGCAAGTCATCGTTATTTTTGGAATTGTATATATAAAGAGACGGCATTCCGGATGGCTGGGTGGTTTCTTTCATGAATACTGCGTTACACATAACCCAGTCATGGGGAAGAGTGGTTCATTGTGTTCCCACCCCTCTGTCCGTATTTTAACCTCTTCCACCAGTTACCGCGACTTGCCTACTTTTACTAGCGCCAGTTATAATCCGATTGCGTTCCGCCACTGGTAATAATTCGACATGTCTTTTTCATTGAGCCTACTTTTACAGCACCTCCGTAACTATACATCAGTAGGGAGGGGATTTTTATGTGCTAAAAAATTTAAATATATTTATTTTTTATGTGCTAAAAAGTACGAAAATATTTGCTAAAAATAAAAAATATTTTTTTTTTTTTTAAATATGACAAAAATACCTTACTTAGCTTGGAAAAAAAATGTTACTAGGTACACACCAACCACACTTGAGTGCTAGTAGTTGGCCGAGAATTGCAGTGAACAACGAAGGTCGTCTCCAAATTCTCCATCACAAATGCATGCCGATTATCTCTGAGCAACGACTTATACTGTGAAAACGATCTTTCCACATCACAGGACGTCAGATGTGCATATTTAAAGAGAGGAATGTCACAAACACAAACACCGTCAATTTCACCTACAGGCACACCCTCCAATACTTGAGCAACTTTACACATTTTTTTATATCCACGGTTTTTTCCAAACACATTCTGGAATTTGTCCCTTAGTACTTTTAGTAGTAGTATTTATTTATTTAACCTGGTAGAGATAAGGCCGTCAGGCCTTCTCTGCCCCTCTACCAGGAGATTCCAACTACAATATCAACAATAAAATTACAATTAAGTTAGTATTAAATTTACAATTACAATTACAAATAATATTACAATTAGTATTAAATTTACAATTACAATAAAATCAAAGTACGAAAAGATTACCTGAATAATTAAAGCTAGATAATTTATCATAGAGAAACAAAGAATATTTTATATTTACTGAATTACAAATTAAATCTAGAATAACAAAATTTTATAGTGATGAAATTACTGAATATTGAAATATTTTGTGATAGATTAAAGAAACTATTTACAAGTAATCAATTACTGGCCAAGTGCCTAGTAAGTTTTCGTTTGAATTCAATTTTATTTCGACAGTCCCTGATGCTAGCAGGTAGCGAATTCCAGAGTCTTGGCAGGGCTATTGTGAAAGAAGATGAGTATGAGGAGGTGCGATGGGATGGTATTGTTAGTATTGTTTCATGACGAGAGCGTGTGTTCAGATTATGGTGGGAAGAAAGGTAAGTGAAGCGAGACGACAGGTACGAAGGAATAGAAGAGTTCAAGATTTCGAAGAGAAAGAGAAGTGAATGTAAATTTCTTTTCTTATCTAGTTTAAGCCAACCTATTGCTTCCAGGGATGGGGTAATATGATCATATTTACGAACATTGCTTACAAAACCTACACACAAATTATGAGCACGTTGAAGTTTCATTTTGTTGTCGCTGGAGAGGTCAGTCAGTAAAATGTCCGCAAAGTCGAAATAGGGAAATGCAAGTGTCTGCACAAGGGACTTTTTTAAGCAAGAGGGGAGATGAACATTTATCCTTTTTAGCACATGGATAATAGAATATACTTTTCTGCAGGTTTCTGTGAAGTACTTGTACTTCTGAACCTGGTAGTGAGTCTAGTTTAATCTTCAAGGCACGCACCTCCCTGTTTCAGACAACAGGTTTTTGGATGTTTCGAGGTTTTTTATGATGTCACACAAAAAACTTAAATTTGCTGATAGGAAAGCCAAATCGTTTTTTAAACAACCATCTTTCAGTATATCTTGAAGGATATCAATTGACGAAGCCCGATAAGAGGGAGTCACAACAAGATATATTGCCTTACTCGATAGACATGAGCGAGAGCCGAGGGATTTGTTTAAATTAAATAATGTTCATACCCGAGCTCTTATCTGTTGTGTTTCACAAACAAAGCGTGGAATGAAATCATCTTCAGCAACAATAAACATTCCTAATTATGTGTTGCAAGATCTCTCCTTCTTGTCCATGTTAATTTATTCTCTAATAATAACACTGATATGCTGCCTAGCAGTTCTCAGAACTTGAGGCGATACTATTACAAAAATGGATCACGGATACACCACACAGCGCTTAGAAACACGAAGCAACCAAGAATTCTTAAAAAGATAACGTGCTTCTGAGTGATATAATTGATTTAGTTTTAAAATATTTAAAAGTTCTTGTAAAAAATCTCCAAGATTTATGTATTTATAATACATTTCCTGAAAATATGTATTTACATCATTTTTTTGTGAAAATATGTGTTTTTATGTGAAATAAAATTCGGGTTTTAAACTTGAAACTTCATGTTCGGAATTTTTAACTTTGTTAATTGTGTTTTATCACACGCAAAAATACTATTTAATTACATAGGAATCCGCTCCTTATACATCAGTGGTTGCCAAACACCAGGAAATTGTGACGTAATAGAAATGAAACCCGCACACCACTATCGCAGGGAGAGGGGTGGAGTGGGTATCTCCTCAGGTAATGCAGTGAATAACAGTGCAGAGACGGACTGTGACCAAAAAACGAAAGCAATATGATATTCTTCTACTTATCAACTATACATACTTTTTTCCATGTTAATTTTTTATCCTCCTATTAATTATTTTTGTATTATTAATAAAATAAAATACATCTATTTTCTTATTTACCATAGAAAGAGCGTGGACTTTACATCAGCAGATATTTGAAATTATAAAAACGTACCAGACTGGTCACGAAGTTGTAAATTACACTACTGTATATACTTAAAAAAAAGTTGAAGTATTTTACTCCGATTAAGACATAGAAGCCGATATTTTTTATTGTTTATTTATTAATTAAACATTAAAATTACACTCATACGTAGAAAAAAAGTGGAAGTATTTTAAACCGAATAAAACATAGAATCCAATACTTTTTATTGTTTATTTCTTAATGAAATATTCAAATTACACTACATACGTCGAAAAACGTCGATGTATTTTACCCCGATTAAGACATAGAAGCCGTTACTTTTTATTGTTCGTTTATTATTCAAGTTGCAGGTAAGGGCGTGGTAGTCTTCATAACAAGAAAAATAATGAAAACGAACATTGTTCTTTTATACTTCATTTAAAATTTTACAACAAATTAAGTATCTCATATTTTTGCCATCTGCACAAAATAAATACTTTTCCTTCCATGCTCCTTAAAATTAAGTTTTTAGTTACTATCTGTTTTGGAAAAGACATCGAAACATATTATCCTACACACTTGTAACATTACATGCGTACGTCCGCTGCTGATAAATGTCTTTACTTATATCGAAGTGAAGGCTGTAAACAGAGGGTGGGGATATGATGCCATGGTTAAGCTTGAGTGGAGGCAGGGGCATGTGTCGCGACACAGCTTTTGGCGATTACTGCATACATGCTATAAAATACGTATTTCTACAGATACACACAAATAGTCCAGCATAATCTTTCAACAAAATGCATCACCGCCTTAGTGGATGATCATAACATATATTTCTCTTCAAATAGCTCTGAATCTTCAGAGGTTCAAAGTAACATAAGAAGAACTCAACATAGGCTATGTAATCTTTATGTTAACAGTTCACTAATGGGACCTGGAGGGTAAAGTACTTGAAACACAAGACTTTCTCCCGGGATGTGGGTCGATGCTGGATGGACAACTACACTCCTATTTCTAACGGAAAAGCCCACAGATCAGCTACTTACACATCACCAAAGTGAGTTTCACAAACCATTTAAACGTTTTAAGGAATTTTCTTCAATCTGTTTCCTGACACATATTTCAAAATAGCCAGTTTCGTTGCTGAAATTTGGTGAAAAAGAAAACTGATATCAACTAATTAAAAAAATAAATAAACCATACTATTTAATTAATTATTAAAATGTTGTTACCACGGCAACAGCTTGGTTTTTCTTTATTTTCTTTATTTTTTTTCGTTGTTGGTAACTCTATAGCATCTATTAGTTGCTTTATGTTTGTGCTAACAGATGGAGTTACCTGTCAACAATGTGACGCTGAAACGTGTGTTCAGGTTACTGCCCAGCGACAGTCTTGAAGTATAACACGCCTTCCTGATGTGCAAATTATACCTTCAATATATGGAAAACAATTCATTCAGTCTACACACGTAACTGTGATTCCCATTTCTAGGTTTTACTTGTAATGTATACGAGTTCTTTCATAAGAAACTGATCACTCGGAAAATTGACTATTTTTTGCGATTCATGCTTTAGAAAACATATCCTAACATAAAGATGAGATGTGTTAAATAAATAAGCAAGACATCGTTATTGTTAACATATTATTATTATTATTATTATTATTATTATTATTATTATTATTATTATTAGTCTATTATTATTATTAAATATGGCATTGTGATTTTACTCTCCTTGGTGATATCTGGTATTAGTTGGTAACACTGAAGAGACGGCCAAATTAGTCTTTTAGGGTACTATTCACACACATTTCACTAGCCCGCACTACGAGCGTGCTAAACAGGATTCATATCATATCATACATCGCTAACACTGGTTTATCAACACGCCTTCCTGATGTGCAAATTATATCTTCAATATATATGGAAAACAATTCATTCAATCTACACACGTAACTGTGATTCCCATTTCTAGGTTTTACTTGTAATGTATACGAGTTATTTCATAAGAAAATGATCACTCGGAAAATTGACTATTTTTTGCGATTCATGCTTTAGAAAACATATCCTAACATAAAGATGAGATGTGTTAAATAAATAAGCAAGACATCGTTATTAACATACTATTATTATTATTATTATTATTATTATTATTATTATTATTATTATTATTATTAGTCTATTATTATTATTATTAAATATGGCATTGTGATTTTACTCTCCTTGGTGATATCTGGTATTAGTTGGTAACACTGAAGAGACGGCCAAATTAGTCTTTTAGGGTACTATTCACACACATTTCGCTAGCCCGCACTACGAGCGTGCTAAACAGGATTCATATCATATCATATATCGCTAACACTGGTTTATGAATACGAAAAACATTAGTTCGCTGATCATTCACCGAAAACCTTTTCTAAGAATGTCTATGAATACGGCCCTTAGGAACTAGAGTCGACGGCAATTCGGAAGGCGGTAGTCTGCTAGCGTTTGCGTCGAGAGAGACAGATAGAGAGAGCAAGGCAGCGTACAACATTGCCACATCGTACTTCACGCTCACGTGCAATACAAATAGCACAGGAGAGAATTTAAATTATCAAAAGACAATAATGACCTTAGTCGTTGATTACTGTAAGCATGACACCAAACAAATCCTCTTTCCTTCACTAACAATATTCTTTGCACGGTTCTCAATCCACACCACATGCTTCTGCGTCGTTTCTTGCACGTTGGCAACGTTGCAGCCAGCATCAAGTTGGCCGGCAGCGTTCTGCTCGTCAACGTTTTTAAAATAATTATACACCTTAAACCACTATTTTTCGTGCCTGCCTGTGCAATACTTGTCTTTTACAGTCTCTTCTTCCATTTATTTATCTTACACACACAGTAAATGTTAGTTTTACTTATCCATTGTATTGAAACACTCACACGTGAACAAACGAACTCGATAAGTACTTGTTACAGACTGATTCGATTGGTTCTACTGTACAAGCTTGTGACGTCACATATCAGAAATGCTACGGCGCATATAGCAGCCGACCGCCTTCCGAACTGCCGTCTAGTCTAGCCTACTCCTACGTGATTCTCACTATACTTTGCTACGAGTCCCAAATGAGTTCTATTGGTATGTTGCACTTAATGACTTCAATGTACTATCTTAGAGGAGCTTTGAGAAATTCTTCATTGAAGAGATTTGTTGGCATAGTACCTCCAAAGTAAAGATATAATACTGAAGTTTTATAGGGCGTCAGTTCAACGGAAGCGATGTGAGGTTATGTATGCCTTAAATTTTGAGAATCAAATTGTTGGTAGACCCTAAGAATTATAGAATAGAATTACACAACAGAAGTTAACGGACATATTCTTGTCTCGTTATGGCTCACCCTTTCAAACCACTTTGAATTAACTCGCTCGAAATACAGGGACATCATTTTATTTTTACTAACATTTTTAATATTAACCTGGCTATACCTTTCTATTAACGATTGAAACAGGAAACACCGTTTGCTACCCTTTCCACGACGGAGTTCGATGATACTGGCGTAAAATACAAATCACTTTATTAGGTATAGGAGGGAAGCAAAGTGGTTCATCCATTTATGTAAACTAGGAAATATCGCAATTTTGAGTTTGATAATTTTCATTGGGTTTTTGTTTAATCAAAATACAGTACTGTATTAACACTTAGTGTTTTACACACGAATTGAGCTATCCATTCGGAAGCATTAATTATGCAGTGTATATTGTACTGTTACAGAACATTAGCGTACTATATAGAGAATGAAGTTAAATTGAAAAATAATTATAATATGGATATTTAAACACATTTTAGAAAATGGTGGCCGTTCATTTCGATACAGGCTTCAGTTCTTTTGTGCATATTATCGCACTATAGACTATTGTACCTAATTCCAATTACCAGTTTCGTCCTTAGTACGAGTAACTCATGTTGAAATAATTCTGTACCTACTCTATAAAAGAGTACCTTACGTACTGTAAATTCAATCTTCACTTCTGCCCGATCCGAAAAGATAAAATCACTCAGAAATGCTATCTACTGTCCGTTCAAGTGGTTTTGTCGCAGGGTTGTAGAAGGGGGGGGGAAATCACGTGACAGTTAATTACTTAAGGAGGCCCTTTTATTTAAGTTATTTTAAACACTTGAATAATATTACGTAGCCGTCCAGTTCCTAACAGAAATTAATGTTTTCAGAAAAGAGCTAAGATAGCCCGGCTACTAGACTTTACAAAGGGGCGAACAGAAGTAGGTGGGGGAAACCGGGATGCGACATAGGGAAACGGACAACAGTACCCGTACGAAAATATGATTCAATATTGAAAGCTCTTTCGTCACTGGAAAACGCGAACATATTTCTGAAACGTACTATACTCAGTAACTCAGTACTGCTTACGCGCCCTCGGCTGTGTCGTGAACGGTTGGAAGTTTACTAGTAGAAGGGTTGGGAGTGAAGTACATTCCAAAACTCAGGTACAATAAAAATTGAAGTAAAAATAAAATGATGTCCCTGTATAATCAAATACTGGGTGAAGTAATTCAATTGAGGTTCATTTGTTTGCAGGACCGGTGAGATTTTCAATGTGAACGCTTCAGTGCATCTCGTCGAAGATCGCAAAATGAACATGACGTTCTTAAATGGCCGTAAGTTAACAAGTAATCTGCATTTGGTAGAAGTGTACACGTCATATTTTTATGTAGGCTATTGTTGTTAATTTACATTACTTATGAATATCATGACGAGGAATTGTTGAGACGTACATAGATCACAAACCTGCGACGAATTTGCGGCACGGAATATTTTACGTCATAATGGTAAAATGGAATGCTCTGAACTACCCTCGTAAAAACAAGATAACGATCAATTGCACATGTTGTGAACGCAGCTGCGTTCATCAGCCTTGGCGAGGTATGAATTGCTACACGCGCGATTCACAGCCGTGCGGCCAAATGCGTTGAAGTAGAAAAATAATATTTTAGAATCAGTTATGGGACTCAGGTATGCTTGATTTCTTTTTAATACAGTATTTTTCGTAATAATCTTTCTGTGTACTGTATGTTTAACTGATTCTCTTTAATTTCGCTCAGCTGCTTCTTAGGATTAAAAAATTCGTAATTCATCTTGGAACCTATGACCATATGATACTTTTTGTTCAAAATCCCCTATAGAATTTAATCCTAAGCGTGTATCGTACTTCGTAAATCGTGCTGTAATTTGCGAATTACGACAACTGTTACTATGATATGTATCAGCTTCTTGTCTATGCGGATGACGTGAATATATTAGGAGAAAATCCACAAACGATTAGGGAAAACACAGAAATTTTACTTGAAGCAAGTAAAGCGACTGGTTTGGAAGTAAATCCCGAAAAGACTAAGTATATGATTATGTCTCGTGACCAGAATATTGTACGAAATGGAAATATAAAAATTTGGAGATTTATCCTTCGAAGGGGTGGAAAAATTCAAATATCTTGGAGCAACAGTAACAAATATAAATGACACTCGGGAGGAAATTAAACGCAGAATAAATATGGGAAATGCGTGTTATTATTCAGTTGAGAAGCTTTTATCATCTAGTCTGCTGTCAAAAAATCTGAAAGTTAGAATTTATAAAACAGTTATATTACCGGTTGTTCTTTATGGTTGTGAAACTTGGACTCTCACTTTGAGAGAGGAACATAGGTTAAGGGTGTTTGAGAATAAGGTGCTTAGGAAAATATTTGGGGCTAAGCGGGATGAAGTTACAGGAGAATGGAGAAAGTTACACAACACAGAACTGCACGCATTGTATTCTTCACCTGACATAATTAGGAACATTAAATCCAGATGTTTGAGACGGGCAGGGCATGTAGCACGTATGGGCGAATCCAGAAATGCATATAGAGTGTTAGTTGGGAGACCGGAGGGAAAAAGACCTTTAGGGAGGCCGAGACGTAGATGGGAGGATAATATTAAAATGGATTTGAGGGAGGTGGGATATGATAGAGACTGGATTAATCTTGCACAGGATAGGAACTGATGGCGGGCTTATGTGAGGGCGGCAATGAACCTTCTGGTTCCTTGAAAGCTATTTGTAAGTAAGTAAGTTACTATGATATGTTGCTTATCCAGCGTCCACTGACTTGTCTGTTTGCAGCACCCGAGTTGAGCGGATATTCCGGAATTTACCACATCCTAGCTTACGACGAAGACAAAGGGTACTTTATTGCTGGTGGGTGTCCAACAGCAATGAATAACGAGTGTGAGTACTTCAGATATATGATTAACTTGCGGAGGAAGTAAACTCTTGTGTTTGCCATGATGACGATGATTATGACGATGTTGATCTTCGTTTTAAAAACTTACTTTACTTGTGCAGGTACTTACTTAACTTATCTTAAGTACTTATTACAAATAATCAAATGGTACTCACCATTACATAAGCAGTTCCAAGTGTTCATCCTTTACACATATATAGACACTGAATATAAACATTTACATAGAGATAAAAAATTTTACAGGAGAAAAAGTTCGTCCAAAGGGCTGGACTCTGGAAGAGTACCCAAAACGCTCATTGCATTTCCGCGTTGAATAGCAATACTTAAGCGTTGACGCAAATAAGTAGTGCAACGGCGATCACCAGTAATGGAGATCAAAATTTGGCCGATTTGAGATACCAAAACTTTAGCGTCATGACTCCAAGGACCGAAGGTCTCCACAGCAAATGGTACAAAGATATAATTGTCTAAAAGATGAGCATATTTATTGACTTTATTTTTCACGGCTAATTCAGCAGCAGATGCTGAGCGTCTGGAGGTATTCGGCAAGTGAGATGGAGCTAGAGTGTCAACGCAAGTGGAGTCCCAAAGTAAAGATTTTCCTCTAGACCATGGAATTAAGGTCAGACCATCGGGTCGTTTACCATCTGCGCGACTAATACCTGGTGGTTCCAAAAGAGACGGGATGCCACAAGAAGTCAGAGATCTTTTAATGATATCATTGAGTGATGTATGTCTGGGAATGCGACCCTTGCTCCTCGCACAGCTGAGTGCATGATGACAGTAAATATCAGCAATTCCCCCCGCAAATACATTGGTGTGGCTGGCAGAGTTTACAACCAAGGCGTAAAGCTATTGCGATTTTAAAAGATGTACTATCTATTAGGGTGCCTTATCTTTTAAGCGCAAAATCTATAAAAGAATTTTTTATCTGTAACTGATTTAAACTGCTGGAAAACATAAAAGATCTTGGAAAGTAGTATTAAGGTATGACTTTACACTTAATAGTCATACTTAAAAAATCTCACCTGTATAATTCTGAAAATATTACTACACAGAATATTCATAAAAGGTGTGATATCTATATTAAAAATCAGTTCTGTTAGCAATGAATCCTGTAATAATAGGAAGTTGTAGTTAGTGTAGTGATTATTTTAACCAGCTATAATTTCTGTTGGAATCATGGTAGATGCATGGTTCTTTCTTAAATTGATGTACTTTAGTTACTGCAGGACCTGTAGTAAAATATATCATGTACCGGTAACTATAGTTCCAAGTATAAAAATACTATACTTGTTTTTGTTTTAAAAAATGTGTATTTTATTATTAATACCGCCGTATTAATTTTGTAGATATTTAAGATTCAGTCATTCAGTGTTTTGTCCAAAAGCAGTGCTTTCACTGCAAACTCAGCTTCCTCCATTTTTTCCTATATTCTACCTTTTTCTTGGTCTCCGCATATGATCCATGTATCTCAACGTCGTCTATCTTCTGATATCTTCTTCCGCCCCAAGCTTTCCTCGAGTTGACCATTCATTCCAGTGCATCCTTCATTAGATAGTTTCTTCTCAATCAGTTACCCAACTATTTATTTTTTCTCCTCTTGACTAATTTCATCATCATTCTTTCTTCACCCACTCTTGCCAACACAGCTTCATTTCTTATTCTGTCTGCCCATTTCACATTCTCCATTCTTCTCCATATCCACATTTCAAATGTCTCTCTCTTCTCTTCTCTTCTCTTCTCTTCTCTTCTCTTCTCTTCTCTTCTCTTCTCTTCTCTTCTCTTCTCTTCTCTCCTCTCCTCTCCTCTCCTCTCCTCTCCTCCTCTCCTCTCCTCTCCTCTCCTCTCCTCTCCTCTCCTCTCCTCTCCTCTCCTCTCCTCTCCTCTCCTCTCTTTCCCTTCCCTTCCCTCCCCTCTCATCTCCTCTCCTTGTCTCGTCTCGTCTTGTCTCGTCTCCTCACCAATCCCCTTCTCTTCTCTTCTCTTCTCTTCTCTTCTCTTCTCTTCTCTTCTCTTCTCTTCTCTTCTCTTCTCTTCTCTTCTCTTCTCTTCTCTTCTCTTCTCTTCTCTTCTCTTCTCTTCTCTTCTCTTCTCTCTTCCCTTCCCTTCCCTCCCCTCTCATCTCCTCTCCTTGTCTCGTCTCGTCTTGTCTCGTCTCCTCACCAATCCCTTTCTCTTCTCTTCTCTTCTCTTCTCTTCTCTTCTCTTCTCTTCTCTTCTCTTCTCTTCTCTTCTCTTCTCTTCTCTTCTCTTCTCTTCTCTTCTCTTCTCTTCTCTTCTCTTCTCTTCTCTTCTCTTCTCTTCTCTTCGTCATAATGTCCAGGTTTCTGAACCCATACAATTCCACAATCCACACAAAGCACTTCACTAGTCCCTTCTTTAGTTCTTTTCCGGAGGTCCGCAGAAGATGCCACTTTTTATAGTAAAAGCTTCCTTTGTCATTGCTATACTCCTTTCCACTTCCTGGCAGCAGCTCATGTTACTGCTATTGCGTTTAATATTGTTCATATGAGACTATAATAATTCTTTTTCTTTTTTCATAGCCGTAGTATGGGTCTCGTACAGGCAGTATCCCCCATCTGAAGACAGTGTGGAAGCCTCTAAAGCCGCTCTCAAGAAGGCAGGTCTCAAACTGGAGGATTTCCACGAGCATTGCGATTAACAGAATAGTTTACCACTTCCCATGGAACCCACATTTAAGGGCTGTCGTCGAAAGTGATAACAAATTAGTAAAGTAGAATCTCTACACTATACTGTACACCAGCGTTTTGAAATCTTCTTCAAGGTGTGGCGCTTTGAAGTGTACAGGTAATTTGAAACCAAGCAGCACACTCATATAATCTAAACCAGGAGGCGGGGAATTTTTAGTGTTTTAGAAGGGCTGAGTAGTATAAATACAAATAAATGAGATAAGTGTATAAGCTTCAATACATGAAATACAATGTTTTCAATTTTAGTGTATGAATAATTTTTAATCAACATAGGGAGGAATGACAGTGTGATGAATGGTGGAAGGGTGTATGGAAAAAAATAAGGTCGAGAAACACGGAAAGAAAATACACATTATTCAAAAAACAAAAATGATAAACATTTTTTTGTGTTTTCATTTGAAATTCACGATATAATTGTAAAATTTAGTGACAGAAAATTATTCTGGTTTTACTAATTGGGTCCCGCGGTCACAATTGTTTACTAGTTACGTCCCGAGTCGTGGAATAAACAGTACTACTTATACCTTGACCAAAACTACTTCCGACTTGACAGCTTATAGCAGCCGCGGCGAAAATGCGACTCACGAGCACATTGTGGCTCGCAGTGCTTTTCTCTCGCTTCCTGCCTACAACCCCCACCCTCTTACTACTGGAGTCAAACTCCGTTCTATTTGTATTTGTCTCTGACCTGCGAGTGGCGTATCATCGCAATATGTCTCTCGAAACCATGTACCTCTATAAAAAACGAAAGTTTCAAGTAGGATGGGAGGATGCATTCTTTTGCTTACAATATGATGAAAATATTAAATGTATGATTTGTTCACAAATATTACTAGGGAAACGGTTGTGTAACATAAAACGGCATTATAAGTTACTACATGTTACTGATGAAACATTAAAAGGTTAAGTATTATTATTATTATTATTATTATTATTATCATTATCATTATCATCTCTGTACAGTACGTCGATTCTTTTATACAGCAGATGTACGAATAATGCGGTTAGATTTTCAATTTAAACTCACAGATTTACAATGTGACGTTAAATGAAAGCTAGATGTAAGGACTTGACAGATATTGAACTTTTCAAATCTTTGGAAAAAAATAAATATCCGAAGCTTTGTTCTTTCGCTTGCTCTGTTGAAGCCATGTTCGCTGTAACTTACGTTTGTGAAAAATTATTTTCAACAATGAAAATAGTAAAAATCAAATTTAAATCACGACTGACAGACAAATGCCTTCGTGATCAACTACGATTGGCACTAAGGGACATAATTCCTGATTTTGAAACTTTGTCGCAGAGACATTCTGAAGACAGTTAATTTTAGGTTGTGATAATGTGTCCTATGTTTTCTTGTTCATTTCTTTCTTCGTTACACGTCCTAAACAACTTCCCCTTCGGTTGTCCGCCTCCCTCCATAGGTGCTATGCACGTTACAGCTTACACAGTGGCTCGGCGCACCATGGCCTTTTCGCCACGGCTGTCTTTAGAGAAGGGGGAGCAATGTTGTCATGTTGCTTATCTGTCGTGTAAGCGAGCCCGCTGCCGATAGAGTGCAGAATGAACGGCTGACATGAACACATACATTTCTAACCAATTTGTTGAACACTAGGCATTAAAATTTGTGTACATAATAATAATAATAATAATAATAATAATAATAACTATTGTTATTATTATTATTATTATTATTATTAGTAGTAGTAGTAGTAGTAGTAGTAGTAGTAGTAGTAGTAGTACCAGTATTCTTCAATGTAAATACCGTTAGAAAAGCGTCGAAAGGACTGTAAACTGTAAAAACAGTTTTAATTTAATATGAAGCCTCTACTTTTATGAGTGTCGGTATTCTTCAATGTAATATTGTTAGAAAGGCGTTGAAAAAATTGTAAACTGTAAAAATATTTATAATTAAAAATCTGCACGGCCTTTTTCTTTTCAAATATTGGTAACAGTGCTCTTATTAATTTTAACACAAGCAACAGTTCTCATTACGACTTGCGCCGAAGGTAAAAGAGGCCCGCCATTATCGTTTCTCCTGTCAAAATACTCTCTTACATTACACACCATCTTTCTCGCTTTACTCTTTAACGGGACACCTTGTCCAATATTCTTTGTTCTCCGCCTGCCTTTCCTTCCTTCCGACATTGCACAAGTCGCCTGTTTAGAAACTCTAGCAGAAACTAGAAAACACACACTCCACCAATGACAACCAAGATAATAATGTAATATAATTTAAACACAATAATTATCGATACACTAAAACAATAATACAACTAAATAATATTTTTAATTCACACAAAGCACACGCTAACCAGCCAACTCAGTCATTCCGGGCACTGTATTCACCACTAGGCCCTGGTATTCACGTGCACCTTGTAAACATAGACAAGGCAACACCGTCCCGTTACCATGGTTACCCGTCTCTCGTGATTGGTTGATTTGAATGGTTGCCATAGTAACATGCTAAAGGCGCCATTTGTCAGGTCGGAAGTTGTTTTGGACAGACCATAAGTCCCGGCTGGGAAAAAGGGTTGTACTAATTGAGTCCCAAAGCATGAAACATTTTCCTTCCCATTGTATGTAGGCTTAGGACTGCCGTAAGCTACGGTTCTGTCAAAAATGTACGTAAGAGAATGCACAATCACTTTACTGATACTCTCATATCTTCGGCAGAAATTTATAAGACAGTGCCGAGTCTACTGATTGAGTTTGAAATTTTGTCGTTCATCTTCATTCGCATAAATTCTTGCTTCATCTGTAGCGTGCACCCGTGGCTGCTGGCGGGTATGCTGTGTCCCTATCCCTTCTGCACTATGGAGCATGTTTCGTTGCACTCCTTGCATTTTACCCATTTCAGCGAGTACTGACGACCACTGATCTAGAGAGTGACATCTCCTAGGAAGAAGACACGGAGCTACAAACATACAGACAGACGAGTGGAAAGATTTGTTGGTCGTTACGCGGAATACAAGAAATGTGATGAAAAGCTGGATTACCTTCATGCCCTGGGACATGCCGTTGCTGGAAATATGTTTTGATAACTCAATATATAGGCTATGTACGAGGATGCTTAAAATGTGAGGTAAAAAGATCCCTCATAGACAAATTTTATTTCACAGACAGATATACTGATGTATAATAGGACACTCAGTAGTAGTGTACGCAGAATTTTGTCAAGAGACGGATCGTTATTAAATTGCTTACAATTTAGGCCTACACTAACGGTATTTTAAACTTTGTGCATTATTACTACTAATATTTCAGACGTATGAGATGGGCACGGCAAGTAGCACGTATGGGCGAGTCCAGAAATGCATATAGAGTGTTAGTTGGGTGGTCGGAGAGAAAAAGACCTTTGGGGAGGCCGAGACGTAGATGGGAGGATAATATTAAAATGGATTTGAGGGAGGTAGGATATGATGATAGAGAATGGATTAATCTTGCTCAGGATGGGGACCAATGGCGGGCTTATGTGAGGGCGGCAATGAACCTGCAGGTTCCTTAAAAGACATTTGTAATTATTATTATTATTATTATTATTATTATTATTATTATTATTATTATTATTATTATACTGTGTTCTAGTAGAATATATTCATATATTTTCTTTATAAAATCTTTGAAATGTAACATTTTTTGCAACAATCTAATTTTTTTTTCTTTACAAATTTTAACATGTGTTTAATTTTTTTATAGTAATATAAATGCTTGCGTTCATTATCACACTTACACAGTAATTATGTACAGTGTGAAATGTAAGAATTTAATTTTGTCCTTTAAATGTGCAGAAATTTGATCCGAAGAAATGTAACCTTTCATTCTGCAAAGGAATTTTACAAAGTTGCATGCAAACAATAAAAAATGTATTTCTTCAAGTTCAAGAGGGGGTTAAAACACCATAACTCCCCCTTGCGTACATCTGGGGCACTGGTACGCATTACTTTTCAACAGAGTCACCATGCTTGTTCAAACACTTGTTCCAACATTAGACTAAGACTAAGGCATCGATGTGGCACAGAAGAAATCTGTGTCAATATCCTGTAGGCACGTGATTACAGCTTTCTGAACGATCGTAGCGGTGTTGAATCGCTTACCACCCAGTTGCTTCTTAAACGATCCGAAAAGATGAAAATTACTGGATTCAAGGTTGGGGCTGTAGGGAGCTTGGTTCAGTACCTCTCACCGGAGCTGCCATTTCGTATAGTACACCTGAACAAGTTGACGAATTTCTGCTGGCGAGGTGGTCTTCGGACGCAAATACCGGATCACACTACGAACTTCCATGTTTGTGCAGGCAGTCATCTTCCAATATGGCGAGAATCTGTCGTAACATATGCGCCACTTAATGACTTCCTGATAAATCTGTGGTCTGCTGTTTTTAATTCATTCATTTATTTTATTCCATAGATCTTACATGAGCAATGAAGCTTTAAGATGTGGAACAATTCTAAATTTTGCAATATTACAATTACAATTTTTACAAATTTTTACAGTTTTAAAATTTAGTAATTTTCTACAATTTTTACAATTTTGTGCATTTTTTTACAATATTTTGGCGAGATGTAGTGAGATGAGGTGAGGTCCGAGGATTCGCCAAAAGATTACCCGGCATTTGCCTTTTGGTTGGGGAAACCCTCGGAAAAACCCAACCAGGTAATCAAATCAAAGGGGTTGATGCCGAGGACTCGCCATAGATCACCCGGCTTCAGTCCCACGCTGGGGAAAACCTCGGAAGAAACCATTCAATGAGATCAAAGGGGGATCCAACCCAAGCCCGAACGCAGCTCCGGATCAGCAGCCCAGCGAGTCTGCCGACTGAGCTACATCGATGGCTCTACTAAAAATATATAATAAATAGCCAATCAGATTATTAAATTTACAAACGCAAACGATCATTCATCAGTTGAGCTATATGTTTAAAGGCCCATTCACAATGAAAATTAAACATAACCGTAACATAAACACAGAAGTTTGCGCCCAGGCTACCAAATGTGATCATTCACAATGATTCACATAAGCATTGACATAAACATTACCGTAAGACGTTAACATGAAAGTTTGCAAACTCCAAACTTTCATGCTTATGCTTACGTGATTTACAAACAGAACACAATCGTGGAGCGCTGAATTATACAACAGAATATGAGGAAATGGCGTCGTTGTTATGTTTCCACGGTTACCAAGTATGTTTGCGGTTATGTTTATGTTCCCATCGTGAATGATGGTATGACTTCTTGATTTTACCGTAACGTTTAAATTCTTAAGTTAACGCTTACGTTATGTTTAATTTCCATTGTGAATGAGCCTTAATACAAAACAAGTAAGTTAATTAAATTTAAGGCATAAACAATTCAATCAGTTGTGATATACAAAAATTTATAATACATATCACGCAAACTACTTCAAATTACAAACACAAACAATTTATCAATAGAGCTATACAGATTACTATTCAATTTAAAGCGTATACAGTTCATCGGCCAAAACTATACAAACATATATAATACAAAGTAAGCAGATTAATTGAATTTACAAGCATATTTTCATTAAGCTATTGCTGTTGAGGCCCTGGCGGAGAATTCGAGCAAGAGGGAGAGGAAAATATGCCACCCTAGAGAGCTCTTTCTTTAATCGGTTATTTTAAGACGCTTTGTCAACTGCTATGGCTATCTAGCGTTTGAATGAGATGAAGGTGATAATGCCAGCGAAATGAGTCCATGGTTCAGCGCCGAAAGTTACCCAGCATTTGTTTTTCATGCGTTGAGGGAAAATCCCTGAAAAGCCTCAAGCAGGTAACTTGTTCCAACCAGTGGCGTAGCGTCAATGTAAGCTAAAAAGCTTAGCTTCCCCAGTTAATAATAATTTCATAATAAACCTGCAGTTTATGGGGAAAATTATTTATTAATTTTAATAGAATTTATATTTACGCGTTAAATATTGTGATGCGGCAGCTCAGGATGATTTATGATGCAGCAGTAAACAAGAAGCCTGCACACACCAGCTTCCAAGCAGACTGGTTTCTTCTGTGTAATCCACCCCGCAGATTTTCCATCCCTTTCTAACTAAACTACCCTAGTCGCAAGGCTCGCAAGAAGCTAGCTTTAACATTTAAAATAAGTAGTTTCCGAGTTATCCCTTTTCGTCAGTTGTGTTCAGTTGAAGTGTTAGTGTGCATTGTGGCTGATATAATAAATAATGAGCGAAATAACAGTTCCTGACACTAATTTACTTGAATTTTTTTAGGACAATTGTATTATCAAGACTGACTTACGAACAAAAGTGTGATTTAAAAAACAAATGACCGACTCCCTTGCTGTCAATGAAGGACACAACCAAAAGACAGACGCATACTTACGTAATGATACTAATATTGTGATTTCTCTAAGTATGACAGGGAGTGAGCTAATGTTATACGTATACGTGTCTATTTGTTAAGAGGTATGTGTAAACCGTGAAATCATATTTTACTACGTATCATTTGAGGTCATGCCTTATTGGTGTTACTTACGATGTTCCAACCAATCTTCGACTGCTGACTTGAAATTGACTACTATTTATTTTAAGACTGTATTTTTGTAATATGCTTTCTCATTTTGCATGAAAGACAACTTGAGTTAGCTTCCCCTGCTCAAAATTTCATGCTACGCCACTGGTTCCAACCAGGATTTGAACTAGGCCCGCTCGTTTCACGTTCAGCCATGCTAACCGTTACTCCACAGCAGTGGGCTAGAGAGCTCTTGTTACCCTACTTTTTAATCACCGTCGTACATATAAATGTTTGATAGCAAATAAATTTATAACATAAATACGATAACTCACTATTTATGTGCTCGACAATCATTTCATCAGTATAACTTGCAATCTATGTTCGTCACTAAAATATAATGTGATCTTATTTTCAGTTCATTTTCCTATTACTTCTGTGACACCGAGTATAAAAAGTCATCGGACTTTTCTTCTATGAGGAAGACTTGCAAGATTCAGTATAAAATTGTTATTTGTGCGCTATATGGATCTCATATGTACAGATTAACATTTCAGAGTTCTCTCTCGCAAAAGAATGCATCCCTTGCATTGCAAGGGTAATCTGCAAGTAGGAGATTTCTATGGACGAGACCACAGTTTTGATCTGCACCGCCTTTTCCTTCACCACCGGCCCATTTGACGTATCCAGTGGACTGCAACGTTTCATCTGAAATAATAATAATAATAAATGTTCATTTTTCTTCATTTTGCTCTTATTTATAATTTTAATACAATTACGTTTAAAATTACTTTTTTAAGTTATCCGTAACATTGTCATAATCCAGTGATGTCAACTGATGCCCATAGGAGCAAGCGCGCGCTTTAGAGCCCAGGAGAGTCTGAGCGCTTTACAGCGGAAAGGAAAGAGACAGACGAAAGAGATAGTATATGCCGCTTGGTCGAGCTATATACAGGGATGGCCAGCACTGATTTAATGGCTAAAGGGAAGAGAACTTCTTAAAACTGTAGCCATGTTAATTTTTAGATTTGTCTGAGAAGTATAAGTGTATTATAAGATTGTAAGTTTTAATTTTAATGCTCATTTTTCACAAGTTTGCTTTTTTTTATTCAGAATGAATATTTTCTGAAATTTATTTTTTTATAGAAAAGTGAAATTTTCAGATATGTTTGTTTAGTAGCCTTACAGGTACTGAAACAATGTTTTGTAAATCTATTATATCGTAAATACGTATTACTGAAGATAGTGTATTAAAATGTTTGAAAATATTCGCATGGAAAATGTTTGTAAGGAAATGAATTAACAAAGCAAATACTGTTACATCACAAACAAAAGTTATGTGCCTATGTGTTGGTACAACGTCAGGTCTATAACGTCAACAGATTTCGAGATAATTTAATATTCTGATAACAGAAAGTTGCGTACCAATATCACCTGAAAGCATAATGCGATAAGAGTTTTTTTATGTAATATTAGTTACAGTGAAAACATATACCTAGACAAGTTTGCTTTGTACTATAATATTGTTTTGATTACTTTTATAAGGCTAAATATACCATCAATATCAATTTCAACTTATCATGTCATATTCAGTGTCTTTCTATGGGATAACACTTTCTATATGAACGATGTGTTTAATTCACTTAGTACAGTATAGTTGTAGTTATCATGGAATTTGTGTGAATATTCCTTCTTTACTCTTTATTATGTTATTAACGTTTAAAACACAACTGCAATATTAGGCTAAGAAATAGGTGTTAGTACTTTTGTTTTACAGACAATATAGAAAATAACAAACAGAAAGAAGCCATATAAAATTAACGACATAAAATTTCACGTTCCGTTTGAAGTTTGTGCACCACTGTTTTCTTAATCCAACACGCTGCTTATTCCTCCTAGCATACCTATCGCTTAATGCCCGCGCACGGCGTCAAGGTCAGAAAAATGCGCTTGCTTTGACATCACTGTCATAATCACATAATACATCACAATGAGTTTCATTTTTATCGGAATCACGAACATAATTATCACACCATCATCATTACTAAGCTTACTATTTCAGCTACGTCTAAGCTGGAATACACTTGCCTACTCTCATACTGTACCTGACGTCACAGCGCAGGGATACGTCCCGTCTGATACAACATAGAACCGCATCTTACTCACGCTCAGTCTAGTTTGTATTGAAGCCGGAACACGGTCATAGTGAGTGCTTTAAACCAGTGAAATTTAAAAGTCGTATTATTTACTTAACGTAACATTTGTATTTGTGACGAGGTAAAATGCCGAAGACAAAAAGTTCGAAGTACGAAAAGCTGGAGGACTTAATTCAGGAGTTCGGAGCCAATAATAATTTACATCACATGTAAGTTGTGTAAAGTATATATAAAAGTTACAAGAAAACAGTGCATTGAAAGACAGTGCAGTACAAAAAGGTAGGCCTATAGAAATATGGTTGTACGTAACTCAAAACAAGCAGTACCATCAAACTCAGAGAGAGTATGATAAGAAATCCATGTTTTGCATGAATCTATGTGTCATGATGGTCAATGCCAATATACTGCTTAATAAATTGAACAATAAACACTTTAGAGAATTTCTAGAAAAATACACGAAGGAACATATTCCAAGTGAGCCCCAACTCCGTCAGCACTTTGTGCCCATACTTTATGAAGGAAAAATGTTTGTCACGCAAATAGGCCCTGGCCAACTTCGGGCTGTTGCGCCGTTAGATTATAAAGTCAGTAGTTGCTCTACTTTTATTTCAGGTTGGATGTACTCTACGAACATGCAGTAAGAACATGTTTGTCCCTTTCTCTGCTGCATCATCTGGGTTCCACCTACTATATAGAATATTTACCCGCAACTTGAGTCTTTTGGTAGCAGGAATACTAAGCTTACTCATTACTATATAAGACCATCGCATCAACTCTTTTTCTCCATTTGTTGTGCAAAAACAATATGGAGGTTCTCGTAAAATAATGCAAGGAAAGTACAACTTGAAGATACGCAAATTCTGTGGTAATACTCAAGTTCCTTAAAAAAAAATCGAATTCTAATATGCTATACCATCCATGACGAACATCTTCATAGGACATGTAGTTGTGATAGAGTTTCAAGGGGTCAGGAGCACAAAACGCTTATCTCTTCATCATCTAATATTTTGTAACAAAAGAAAACAGTTATAAAAAGTTCGTAAAATTGTGTTTGTGCGAGATCGTGCGTATTTGCTTGGTTTCCGCACAAAACCAATCCGCGGTAAGTCTAAAATTCCACATTCAGTATTCCCAACCTAACACTCATAACAATTTCCCTCTTCTTACCGCTTAAGTGACATATTGATTTTACTGCTTTAGGCTTTTAACATATTATTTTTAGAGACGTTCAATATAGTAATAATTATAAATTGGAAACTTACCACTGCAATTTCACCTAAATTGCACTGTTAATTATTGTTTTTAAATATTTGCAAAAATTAAGTAAACTCTACAACTCCACTAAAGTTACTGCATTCGTGATGCAAGTAACATTAAGGAAGCCGTGAAAAAATCAATCGCATTTATAGACTGGGGGGAAAAAAAGACAGACGTATATCACGGCCTCCTGGAGTATAGTAAACACAGAAAACATTTTAAAGCAACAATGTTGAAGATAGATATTTTTGTTTTGCAAATTTGCCGTCATTGAACAGAAACCAAAATGGAGATTTCATTGCAAATAATTATAAATTCCTCTTTCAGGTATGTAATAAACGATTTTCGCACAAAATAATGTACGATACACGAGCGGTATGTTTTCTTTCAACTCTCGGAAATTAAAAAAGCTCAAATACGTTTCGCTTTTTCAAACTTTTCCTCGAACATGAAAACTTCAACATACCGCTCTTGTAACGCATATTACTATTTTTTTTGGCACTAGTGTTAAGCTTATAAAATGAAGAGTGAAACACTTGAAGATCGTGTAGCATATAGAGCATGCCTATGGTTTCTACAAGGGTAAAACAGGAAGAAATATAAAATTATTATCTATAAAAAAAGAGATTCTCTAATTATTCGGATTGAGAGTGTCATGGTCATTAAAATACACAAGTTCAAACCCAAATATTTTCGGTGTCTTAGTAGATGTTGCAAAATATCAAGTTAAAATGAGTGATGTGTTTAATCGAATAAACAACAATATTTTACCGTGCCAAAAAAAATTGTACTTTCCCTTGCACAAAAAAAAAAGAAAAAAAAAATAAACGAATGAAAGCTACGTACTTTGTCCGGAGTGATTACTTCACAAAATTTTCTGTGCAATTGGCCTGAATTTTCTCACAATATTACGCACGGCGTTTAGCTGCTTACCTATATACTGGAGTCGCCACTTATAAGATAATAATAAAAAAGTCCACAAAATAAATAAAAAAATAAATTAAATTAAATTTATAGAAATGCAACAGAAATAGATGTTTAATAGAATAATAAGAGAATGTGTCAAATTTAATATTCAGAGTGAACAGTAAATAATGTCATTAATTTAAGGGGCTATTCTTTGAGATATTCCAAACAAAAAATATAATAAAATTCTGCTTGTTTATTCTTTCTTTTCGAGACAAAAATTGTTTTATATGAATCATTTCCTAATGTGTTTTGGATAAGCCACTGATTTAATTCCCAATACGCGCAGTCAATTTAAGAGAGCAGTGTATTACCGTATGGTAATAAACAGACTTCGCATATTTGTCACAAGAGCTATATTGGATGGAGCAGTTTCTCCTGGTACATTAATGACGTCAATCAAAGCCACAAGCAGGTTACAAGACTACTATGATTCTGACTTGTGTTATGTAGAAGCGCACGTTGTTTGTATGTATGTTTGTATATCGATATTGTCGATGAGTTCATTGTGATCCCGATCAGTCATAGAGGAGGTGCTCCAGGAGACAAATTAATGTCCCCATCTATGTCTACACAGCAATTGTTTATTTCGAATTTGGAAATGATTATTTTTGTGTAAGGAATTGCAACATGTTTTGTAAAGTGTGCTAAGTGGAACTGAATGCAGAAAGACGACGAGGTATTCAAATTCACTGTGTCAGTAAAAAATATACTCATTTGCAATTGTTTCTTGTTGCAAGAGATGCATTTTCTAATTTTGATGATTCACAGTTTTTCAGCGATTTGTGCTTAATGATGACAACTGAGAATTGAAAAACGTTTCTGTTACATAATGTCAGATTGTATATATTTTTTTCATTGTAATAATAGTTATTTCAATAAATAGTTATAAATTATCATTTGCATGTATGCATAAAACTTCTGTTCTATATTATCATCAGATTTATCAGCTGTACACCAGGACTGTCGCTGGGCAGTAACCTGAACACACGTTTCAGCGTCACATTGTTGACAAGTAATTCCATATGTTAGCACAACCATAAAGCATCTAATAGATGCTACAGAGTTACCAACAACGAAAAAAAAAATCAGTTGTAATTTTTAGTACATTAGGAGGCATTGACTATAATTTCTGCGTTCATAGTTGGCGATGTGTTGATATTGAGACGTGATAGTTTTCATAATGTTTCGTCATAGCTGTTTATATTGCTATGACAATTTTGCGGAAAAGTGAATCGTAACAATGTTTTTGCCGTACGCGTAAAGCAAAAAAGAACTTTCTAACTAGTAATGTGTTACGAAAAACAGCAGTTTCCATGTAGGTGTGCTAAGAATATTAGAATAGTGCAATTACTATCAAACTGCAACAGAGCAAACATTGCATTAAGAACGAAGAGATGTGCGTCTAATTTTTTTTTTTTGAACTTATTTTATGAAATCGATAATATGGCTTCCAAGAACAGCGTACAAAATGTCATGATACATGCTTATTAAAACTTAGGTTTTGAGGTTCGAATGAGAATAAGGAAGACATTTCGATTCTCTGAAACAACCCAGGTTCAACTTTTCAGCACCTACTGGCACACTTACTGAAGATGGTGACAAATTCTCCTTCCTTGTACAGGTCATGGAATCCAACCCACGCCCAGTCGTTGTGCGAACCTCCCGTGATCTTGGCCGGAGGAGTCTTCTCCCACAGAGGTTTCAAGGCCTGCACCTCCGCCTCCGAGTTGATGACCATGAGGTGGGCGCCCTCGTCCTCGCAGATCTTCAGAGCTCCATGCCAGGTATTGACGCTAGAGTGTAGCTTGTAGTACCCCAGGAGAGGTACGAGCTCGTACCCTGGCGCTGTTGGCACACCCCGCAGTAAGGGCACGCTTATTTGCGCGGTAGGTGGCGCTATTGAATTGGGAAAGGAAATTAAATGATCAGTGAGGAATTATGAACTCCAGAATAGTAAGAATTTTTGTCTCCATCTTATGTTAAATTCGAATATTTTTTGTACAAGGACAGAGCTCTTAATGTGCTGTTATCCATCCGGAACTTACGAGCGTTACTTATAGATGTCGCTAGTGCCGAGAAACTTAGTTCGTCAGAGACTATCCAGAGTGCAGCACACGTGGTGATTGTTCATTATACCCTAGATCATATATGTAACAGATAACTCCTCGCTTTTTTTTTAATTGGTGGCACTTTATATGCCTGTTACAATAAGTTCCAAGTCTCTTATGGACCCTTGCCTTTCTCAGTCGTATGGAGAAATATGATTATGTTACATTGACGTTTTCATCTTCCTTTTATCTCCATCAGTGATGGAGATAGGTGAGCTGAGTGTAGCAAGTGGAGGGTGATCTCTGAGTTAATTCGTACATGAGAGGGTTGATGTAGCTTTTCCAGATAATTTTTCCGTAACGAACTCCTCGCTACGTTAAAATCGGCAGCACTTTGAAGAGAACAACCGCCAGGATCTCCACCCGTCCGCCGTAAACGAACATGAGATGGGAGTACAGTCGCTAATGCAATTCAAATGGGAATTATGACGTGACTCCTTATGTAACAACTAGATGGCAGCGTAGTAAACCTGACAAAAGTTGTTAACCTCAAAGCCTATAAGCCCGACATATCTGTTACATATATGATCTAGGATTATACACTATACAGATGATGAATGATAAGATGCTGATGGAGAATTATTAGAATGTCTTAGAGGGATGGGAGTACGCGAAGAAAACTCCTGCGTTCTTAGTAGCCTAATCATGTAATGAATTTTGTGCGGAATTAAAAGAGAAGAACATGTGAAAATAGGACTTAGCTATTCCTCGGAGACTAATCAGAGCTAGGATTTTTATGCCCTAAAATTTGCCTAAATATGCAGTGTAAAGTATGCACTTATTACCAAAATTCCAGAAATAATAATAATAATAATAATAATAATAATAATAATAATAATAATAATAATTTATTTATTTATTCTGGCGAATTTAAGGTCATCAGGCCTTCTCTTCCACTTAGCCAGAAACAAAAGAAGCTGATACAATTTTACTGATATTTAAAGAACACTAACAAAAAAATATATAGTCATACAAGCACAAGTTGAGTAAGTTAATGCAAACATACTAATTAATAATTACAAAATAATATAAAGCTTAGAAGTTACACTCAATTAATATGCAAATAGTAAGTGAACCAATATTACAAATTACAAAAATAACAAATTCAAACGTAAATTATAACTATGTAACACTGAGGAAAATTATATATAGGCTATTACATACATACATACATGCATGCATACATACATACATACATACATACATACATACATACATACATACATACATACATATATAGACACACACACAAAGGAGAATTAAACATGAATACTGGTCATGTGTTTAAACAATTTACTTTTGAATTGCAATATCGTTCGACAGTTTCTGAGGGAGCTGGGTAGGGAGTTCCAGAAACGAATTGCTGATACTGTGAAAGAGGAAGAATAGTGAGGTGTTTTATGGCAAGGCATAGATATATGCTTTACAATATAAAAATATGTCATAACAAATTTAAATATTTTATATAGTTACTTGGCGGTATAAATTATAACTAGAATGACAACCAGAAGAGGAAAAAAGTTAAATTTAAGGAATTTCAAGATATTCATAGTTTTCTGCCCAAGCTCAGATCTTTCACTGCAAACCCAGAGTTGTCCAGTCTTTCCTATTTTCTACCTTCCTCTTTGTCTACGCATATGATCCATTTATCTTAATGTCGTCTATCATGTCATATCTTCTTCTGCCCCGAACTCTTCTCTCGCTCACCATTCCTTCCAGTGCATCTTTCGTAAGGTAGTTTCTTCTCAACCAGTGTCCCAGCCAATTCCTTTTCCCCTTCCTGATCAGTTTCAGCATCATTCTCTCTTCACCTACTCTTTTCAACACAGCTTCATTTCTTATTCTGTCTGTCCATTTCACACGCTTCATTCTTCTACATATCCATATTTCAAATGCTTCTAGTCGTTTCTCTTGACTGAACCTATGTCACAACTCACTCCCACCACACTAATACAAGTTCTAGGCTACAGCACATAGAAAGAATGCCACCCTACAGGCTTCCACTGATTTTACTCCACTACCAACCTAAAGGTAGAAGGAATGTTGGGCATCCGATGACAAGGTGGAGAGACTCGATCTCTTGATGTGGAAACAGGCCTAAGGCCTAATTCCATGATGTAGAAGAAGAAGAGACAGAATACGAGACAGGTTATGCTGATAAATAAACACGACAGGCCTAGTGGAGGACGAAGTAGTCTTCGCTTTAATTCTATTGTCGTGCAGAAGAGGTAATACACAAAGACTAGCTCCTTTCCTACACACCGCCACTGGGTCTGTCGTGCTTACTCAACAGTATAACTTCGCGCATGTTCTGTCTCAAATGGTATATAGACTTGGAGCACAAGTGATCTCTCTATATTGTCCTGTCATTTTTGAGCATGAAGGTACATATATTGTACCCTTTTTTTTTTTTACATAACTGTCTTCTGTATCACTCTGTATGAAATCATTGATGTTGAACTGGTTGAAAAAAGTAAAAGTCCGGAATAGGCCTACTTTGAGAGAAATTGCTAAAAATGTAACTTTGTAGAATATTGTGTCACATAAGTTTTACTGCATTTTTTTAAATATTTATTCGTGTTATTGTAGATATACGAACGTCTAACATTTCATCTCTATCATAAAAGAAGAAGAGAACTCCGAATTGCTGTTTCTAGATCCACGAAAGAGCTCAGATACCCAAATATGTTGCTTTGCCTTGAACATCCAGGAAGACTTGAATCATAAGCCACAGGACTTGTAGTGATACTTACCTGTTCTCCTTTACCAAACTAATATTTACTGGTTTAACTACTGGATTCTTCACCATCATATTTCAATTATTTACAAAGATCTGCGTCGGTTTAAAATAAAGTACGCTTACCTGTTATTTTTGCCGCTATGAGAATCGATTCGGAGTCCTCACACTTGGCAGTTGAGTGATCGACATCTAATTCCCAAGGTCCCCTATTCTTTTCTTCTGCAGTATGTCCCAGCTGCAACTATAAATGAAGCAGAATCCATTAGCTTCTAAGGTACAGAGATTCCTTGATGGTAGGAGGAGGAAAAAGGATGTGGATGATGATGATGATGATTATGTATTTTCCAGTCATTACACTGGTTAAATCTCAACAAAAGGCGTAACGCTGCAAGCCGCATGGTTGTGGGTTCGATTTCCGATAGGGTTATGGATTTTATCTAATGCTTCCGACCGCACAATGGCCCTGGGATTTACACAGAAATGAGTACCAGGATTATTTACTCAGGGGTAATATTGGCGGGCACATAGAACCAAGACCAGACTGGAATCTTGCCATTAATGACGATTGTCTGTGGACCTGGATGGATGGGAACACTATATTATGTTTCTGCTCATAAAACAAAGTTTGAATTGAAAAAGGACCTCAGGAGAGTTTGTGCTCGCGCGAGCACTTTTTCACTCCCATGACGAGAGCACCAAATGTCATTAAAAAAAGCACCACGGTGCTCGCGAGCACCAGACTGAGAACGCCTGATTTAGAACATAAAGATGAGATGTGGTAAACAAGTAAATAAGCAAGTAATCGATATTGTTAATACTATATTATTATTATTATTATTATTATTATTATTACTACTATTTTTTTAAGATTTTTATAAGATGTTTATTGCAAGCAAATAATTACATGTATGTATGTATGCATGTATACAATAACAAAGATTTTACAATACTGTTGTAATACTCGTATATGAATATTCTTAAAAATTCGAAATTGATTATAAATCTCATAGTCAAATAGTCTACGTATTACAAATCATTGTATAAATACAAGGTAACTGGGTCACACCCGAAAAAGCGAGATGCTTGAGGTCGGGTGTGGCCAATAATGAAAACTGGATAGAAGAAAAAATAATAAGTCTAATAAAATACGAGTAATAATAATAATAATAATAATAATAATAATAATAATAATAATAATAATAATAATAATAATAATAATCTGGTTAAAACTGTAAAATGTAATTACACATAAAGTTTAAAAAGAATTAAAAAAAAAAAAACAAAAACAAACAAACAAAACGTACCATAGCCTATACATGAACATACTAAGTTAAGAATAGAACATTGTTAAAGTGACAGAAAAAAAATAAAGAAAGAATAAGAATTTACATGATTATAATTTTAAAAATAGTTCAAGCACTTGTTTTTTTAATAATGTATTGTTTAATGTATTATTATTATTATTATTATTATTATTATTATTATTATTATTATTATTATTATTATTATTATTTCATGGAATTGTGATTTTACCCTCTTTGGTGGCGTCTGGTATTAGTTGACAACACTAAAGAGACGGCCAAATTAGCCTTTTAGGATCTACTCTTACGTGATCGTCACTATATCTTCAGATCTTCCCCTTTCTACACTCCTCTCCCCGATACAGCTCCCAGCCGTTCAGACACGCTCAACTCACATGCGGCTGGCTGATCAGGCTGTACAGTACGATTATTTAGTCCTGACAGTCGCTGGCAATGTGAGCCTGGGTCAGGTGAGTCCATTAAGTTACGCCAAGGGGTGTTTGGGTTAGTCGCTTGCGTTCAGAGCGATCGGATGTCATGCGTGAGGTAGATCTGTATGCTTCCAGTACAGTTAAGCTGCATTGCATTTCTTTACTGATCGCTCGCCCTTAACTCTACTCTGGAGATCTCCCCACTACTCCTATTACTTCCCCTCTTTCGAGTCGTCGAGTTGTCAGGACTAAATAATAGGTCTGTAAGCTCCACCCTCCCGGCCGCCCACCAGCCACCATTTGCGCATCTCGCGGACAAATTACGTGGCGACATCTCTACCATTTTACATATCACACTAGTAGTATCATTAGGGTGTGAAAAATAAGCCAGTAACGTGGAATATCAACAGTTAAAGCAAATACCTTACTATAATAGCCTAATACCGGACAGCTGTATACTAGCAGCATTGGCGTGAGTGCGAAATATCGCGGACCTGACATCTAGCGGAGAGGGATGGAATTACGTCCACTTATACAAATATTAATATAGCGAGATTCGGACTATTGTTTAAAACGTGGGTTAGTAATGTGGAATTATATATGAAACACTTAAGAAATGTTGAATAATATTAATGTAAAATTATTATCTTATATCAAAGCTGCATATTATGAGAAATACTGCATACTTCATATTACTTTCCGTAATTAATTGTTACATATTTTTTCTTTGGTTTACCGAGACAAAATCAATCTGATATTAGGAATGAATTTACAGTAATGTTTTATATACGCATTGCTGACAACTGCAAAGATAAAATTGATAGTAATCTGATGCTTGTAATAATTAGTAAAGGCATGTGGACAACAATAAAACTTAATTTGATAAAACCTTAAAATCCTATACATTTTAACTTCTATTTATTTATTAGATCTAAATAAAAAAACTAATTTGTATTTTTCTATCAACACAAAGACGAAGGAATTAGGCCTACTAAAGAATGTTGTTGACTCACGTTTTATGAACAGTCGGAAACCGAAAGTACGATTTGGAGCAATTTGTAATGCTGCAATTGTCACAATTCTAAACAGCACATATACACCCTGACATTTTAACACTAGTACTAATACATAAAACTATTAACAAATTAACTAGCCCAGCAACAATATACATTGCAGTTGATTACAGCTTGTTTCGCGAGTAGGTAGCAGCACCATCGTCGTTCGCACGTAAAACTGCTAGCTGTCCGGTATTATTATAGTAAGGTATTTGGTTAAAGTATCTCACCTGGGCGATCCAGTGTCCCGTCTCATTGCGCAGGCTCGTGATGGAGAATTTGAGGGCGCTGGTGTGCGGCAAGGCACACTGTAGCTCTGCACAAGCGACTGCACACCAAAGAACACAGCACAGAGTGACACAACTGCGCATTTTGGTGACGACTGTGCAGAAGCCCTTGTCCTGTCGGTTTATATAGTGCTACAAGCAGGTTAACATGATCCTAATCCTATGCGATCACCTGCTATACATTGGTTTATTAGACATATGTTCATTTAAGTTACAAGGCCTTTTCTGCACAGGGGTACACAAAATACCCATTCTTCAAAACAACAACATAGCGGAATTTTAGGCCCTAAAAAGTGGGATTTTAGGCGCCTAAAATAGGCTCTCAAACTCCTTTATTTAGGCCCTTATAAAATAAAACTGGGCATTTTTCTGTTAAAGAATGTCATTAAAATATAAGAGTGTTTTTCATTCACCAATCACATTTCCATAGTTTGCTTCACAGTAGATGATCAGCACCTATTGTGACTATTGTGTCGCTCACTACTTTACTTACAAATGGTGAGAAAAAAAGGAAGGGGTTGTTATCTGTCTTGGGATGTAAGAGAATGCTCATTCGAGTACAACTCAAAGAGTTTGTGTTAAATTGATGATAGAGTAATAATAATAATAATAATAATAATAATAATAATAATAATAATAATAATAATAATAATAATTTGTCTCGCAGTAGTTCTTTTACATGCCAATAAATCTACTGACAGAAGGCCAGCGCTATACCGACTACGCTACCCAGGCCGACTGAAAGTTGGTATTTTAGGATTGAAATATTGTAAGAATGAGAAGGGGTGGCCCGGAGGTACTTCTCTATTGTGTTGTTCACTGCTAGGAAGGAGTTGTTATCCGTCTTGGAATGTGAACGATACAGGATGTTAAGAAAAACAGTAAACAGTTACGAAAAATGATGCAAAAATTTTAAAAACATAAAAATAGGCACGAACGTCGAAATACGCATTTTTAGGCACTATAAAACCCCCCTTTATTTATACCTATATTTCCACGAAAAATGTAAATATTAAATCTCAAGCCTGTATGTATCAAGGAAAAAAAATAGATTTTTGCCTAAATTCCGCTCTCTAATGATAAATATAAACATACATTGAAAAAAAACATTTTAATAAACAATCAAATTTTATAAAATTGAAAAGTACAGGGGAAAAACAACTAAAGTCACAAAGTTCATAAGGGTGATGTCACCATGTAATTCAGTATATTACTGCAAACTTTCGTGTTTATGTTATCGAAACTGGTAAAGGAGAATTATCACCATGGATACTGTCACCCTTTATTACTTTTTCATTAGGAACAGCAATAAATTTTGCAGTAATGTACTGAATTAGAAGATGACATCACACTTAAGAGAATTGTGACTTTGTTTGTTTTTCCCGTGTACTCTTTTGAGTGTCTACATTCAACTGTTTGTATATTTATCAGTTAAGACTGGTTCACAGCAAACCGACAACGAGAACGAGAACGGAAATAATGTTAAATACATTTATTTTAACAATATTTCCGCTATGTTCTCGTTGTGGTTTCCGTTCCCGATTTATTGTGAAGCAGCCTTTACACGGTTAAATGACATAGTTTTGACTATCTAAACATTCATCAAAATACCCTGGTGTTATCACGTATGCTAATGTTCTTATTGACGTATAAATACAATTTAGTATAATAAAATAGCGGAATATATTATTATTATTATTATTATTATTATTATTATTATTATTAATAATAATAAAAATAGAAGGCGGTATAATTTATCGCTTTAATGAAGTGTTGAACCACGTAAGGTTGCTGGTTTAAATGTGCACCTATATATATATATATATATATATATATATATATATATATATATATATATATAATTTGAACTGGTAATGAAAATTACGGGAAAACGGCTGAACGGATTTTAATAAATGACCCCTCATTTTGAAGCTTGGAACCCAGAGTTTTTCCAGGAAAATAGTAATTTTCAGTAAAATGTCAATTTTCCTGCATCTTTTTCCTATTTTTCAGAATCCATCTTTCGTCAGTTTTGAGAAGTAATTAATTGCATTTCAGAATAAAACAAAACACACACTACAGTAAACAATAGACTATTACACGAAGGCCATGACCTACAGAATTGCTGACATACTTAGAGTTCAGATGGGTCAGATTCTTTCACATCATAATGCCAATATGTCGATCTTCATTTATGTAATTTTTTGATAACGTATACAAATAATTTACAAGTTTGATTCGCTGGTCTGTAGTTTTTCGAGTACAGCTGTGTATCGATATTAAGAACTACAAAACTTAAGAATGTTTGGTGACATTATTACCATTAAAAATGAAATATTATTATAGTTAATGCAACACATATTGGTATACTGATAATATGAAGGTGAAATCTTTTGGGGCTTTATGTAAGTAGACGCATTGAAAGAAGATTTTATATTACATTTTCATTTATATAATATACTGAGTAATATATATATATATATATATATATATATATATATATATTTCTGAAAACTATAAAGCTTACGTAACAGCGTGGTCGATCGACGGATGTTGCGTCAACATTTGTTGAGACTATAAATTAGGAATGCCTATAACATCGACATCAGCGTGAAGTTTCGATTTTATGCACGAGAACGTATAATCTCATAAACTCCTTTCCATCTGACTGTAGATAATTATTTGAAGAGACGTAATATAATGATAACGAGATACTAAGGTTATTGTTATGAACTTAACACTACTTGTATTAAACTTGTAGGATATGTGGAAATCGAACAACAGTATAGAGAACATATCTCTATACTGTGATCAAACAGTTGTTTTCTTCCTGCTCACAAGGAAATAATGCCATTGTTTAAAACTTCTGTCGTACGTAATTTTGACGTATAATGGATAAACAATTGAAGGCTTTGCCGGAAGAAAGGCGGATAGACCTATACGCTCTTCTTCGGAAAAACGGTTTAAAATGTAGTGAATAATTATAGTAGCGAAATTTTGTTTTGATTGTACTGTACATACCTGCAGGACGGGCTGCGTGCGTGTATAACATTTTATTCAGGTGCGTTTTAAACTCTTAGATTGCATGTATCTCAATTCGCCATATTGACGTATTCGCCCTTTTTCCGCCAAACCCCTCAATTGATCCTCACTACTTTTCTTGCCAAGAGAGCACCTCCTTCTTCTATCTATGCCTCCGTCTTTCAGTTGCTGAATTTAGTAGTCGTAACAGCAGGTTGCAACTTACATGCTTGGCCTACTTATTATGAGATATAATTATTTGGAAGTGTACGTCAGATTTACGTATCAATATTATTAATAGAAAATGTTTTGTTATTGCAGTTTATTTATTCCCTTAAGTCTGTTTTATCTAACAAAGTAACACTGGATGAAAACTTACGTGGTAATCGACACTACTCTGCAGATCATAGATGAAAGTTTAGATGATGATGCTGATGATGACGCTGAAGGCAATGTAGAGATTGAATATGAAACTTGTGACAATGACAAGGATCTAAGATATAGTAGGAGAGATTGAGAATCACGTAGAAAGCAAGCGAATGGAGAAAGGAGACAAAAAACAAGAAAACAGGAAGAAAAGAAAAGGAGAAGAGAAGAGAAAAGAAGAGCAGAGGGCAGAGGGCATGAGGGCACGAGGGCACGGGGGCACGAGGGCACGGAGGCACGAGGACACGGGGGCACGAGGGCAGGAGAGCATGAGGGCACGTGGGCTAGAGGGCACGAGATCACAGGGGCACGAGGGGAGAGAGGAGAGGATATTTTCATAACTCTAACCTACAATCCACAATAACCTGAAATAGCTATTGCTTCACTCCCACATGTAAAACCGACTGATCGTTCTGACATTGTTACTTGCGTTTTCGCATTAGAATTCAAATACTGAAGATGTATAGGTTAAAAAAAAAGTATTTAGCATGAAGAAAACCATTCGGAGGGGCAGGCTTATGTTTCAATATTACGGAAGCAAATAACTTCCAAAATGTCTGGTATTCTTCATTGGAAATAAATTAGAACTTCTAATGAACTTAGTTAGCAGCATTTGCTGCACAAGCGACTAGTATGAATATAATGGTTGAACAGTTGAATACTAAACTTAACCATTGCCAAAACATCTCCTGTGTTACCCGATTTGTTCACACTTCAACGGATAGTATCTTTAATATTCAAGCGTAACAGGACCGCCAACATCTAATCACTGACCAGCTGAACAAAATTGGCTCATATTCTTCTGTCTTATGAATATTTTCCTGCTTCCATTTTGTCTTAATTGTATAATTGTCTTTTGTGTTAACACGTTATTATGAATTTCCCTTTTCGTTTTCTGACTGAGTAGAAGAGAAAGCTTTACGATCTTATCTCTGTCGGAATAAAAAAAATAATAATAATAATTATTATTATTATCACTATTAGTATCATTATTATCATCATTATTATTATTATTATCATCATTATTATTATTATCACTATTATTATTATCATTATCATTATTATTATCATTATTATTATCATTATTATTATCAATATTACTAATATTATTATCATTATTATTATTAATATTATTATCATTATTATTATTATCATTATCATTATTATCATTATTATTATTATCGTTATTATTATCATTATTATTATTATTATCATTATTTATTCAATTTTCAATCATAATGATTTATCATACAAAAGTATGAAAAACTATTGTGTTATTAACATATTATAAACTTACACACAAACCTTTTAGTCTTAAGGCGTCATCAAGTTCTTCTTTTCTTTTACAATATCTAAATAGGCTATACATTTGTAAGATGAAACAGATAAAATGTGATAAATATAAACAGACATTTAAAAATACATTATCATACTTACTTACTGGCTTTTAAGGAACCCGGAGGTTCATTGCCGCCCTCACATAAGCCCGCCATCGGTCCCTATCCTGAGCAAGATTAATCCAGTCTCTATCATCATATCCTACCTCCCTCAAATCCATTTTAATATTATTTTCCCATCTACGTCTCGGCCTCCTCAAAGGTCTTTTCCCCTCTGGAGTCCGAACTAACACTCTATATGTATTTCTGGATTCGCCCATACGTGCTATATGTCCTGGCCATCCCAAACGTCTGGATTTAATGTTCCTAATTACGTCAGGTGAAGAATACAATGCGTGCAGTTCTGTGTTGTGTAACTTTCTCCATTCTCCTGTAACTTCGTCCCTTTTAGCCCCAAATATTTTCCTAAGAACCTTATTCTCAAAAACCCTCAATCTCTGTTCCTCTCTCAAAGTGAGAGTCCAAGTTTCACAGCCATACAGAACATCCGGTAATATAACTGTTTTATAAATTCTAACTTTCAGATTTTTTGACAGCAGACTACATGACAAAAGCTTCTCAACCGAATAATAACAGGCATTTCTCATATTTAATCTCTGTTTAATTTCCTCCCGAGTGTCATTTATATTTGATACTGTTGCTCCAAGATATTTGAATTTTTCCACCTCTTCGAAGTATAAATCTCCAACTTTTATACTTCCATTTCGTACAATATTCTGATCACGAGACATAATCATATACTTAGTCTTTTCGGGATTTACTTCCAACCCTATCTCTTTACTTGCTTCAAGTAGAATTTCCGCGTTTTCCCTAATCGTTTGTGGATTTTCTCCTAACATATTCACGTCATCCGCATAGACAAGCAGCTGATGTAACCCGTTCAATTCCAAACCCTCTGTGTTATCCTGAACTTTCCTAATGGCATATTCTAGAGCGAAGTTAAAAAGTAAAGGTGATAGTGCATCTCCCTGCTTTAGCCCGCAGTGAATTGGAAAAGCATCAGATAGAAACTGGCCTATACGAACTCTGCTGTAAGTTTGACTAAGACACATTCTATTTAATCGAACTAGTTTCTTGACACATTAACATAAATTTACAAAATGTTTTGATGATCTAAAATTCGTCAACATGCTATTATTTTCTCATCAGATACACGATTAAGTTACTAAGTTCTGACTACCACCGGTAGTCTATCTAAAAATCCATCAACAGGCCTTCCCCTTTCTACTGATCTAATTCAGTGATATTCAATCTGTGGTACGAGGCACACGGGATTTTCTCAAAGGGTGCGCATCCTACTTATTACGTATGTAAAAATGCTGACAAATTTATTTTATTATACTTGTTGTTAATTATTGCAGTTCACATATTTTGTTTCACAATATCAACTCTTATTTTTGCTACTTCAATATACATAATTCATTAATTTCTTTTATGCTCGACCATGCCGAAATGTAGTAATTATACACCTGAGCTTACAGGTGTTCAGCCAATGACAAGTCAGCTTTGTACCGTTATAAAACCGCAAGTATCGATTATTCTCGGATATGCAATCGAAAGAGAATTAGCGAAAAGTCACGGAGGCTGGAAATCCAATATTGTCGCAGAAGGTTATGTTCAGTTACTGTAATAATTAACGTTAATTGTAAATAATAATCAAATAAATTCAATTTGTCATCTCGTTTTTCAATGTCGAATTCAATAATCAAGGTTATATCAAGTTTAACGGGAATACATCAAGGTCAATGACATTATTGTTCCTCGGAAAAAATCAATACTTTCGCGTCTGCGCACATCTCACAATTCACGACCTAGAACAAGGTCACTTCCGATCTTGTCAGATACAAATAAAATGTATACATCTGAATAATTTCAAGTTAGAAATATGGTCGAGCATAAAAAGTCGTATGAAACTTGCTTATAATGGTAATTAAGACGCTCGTATGAATATTATGAAACTCGCTTACGCTCGTTTCATAACCAACCATACTTGCGTCTTAATTACTACCATTATAGGCTCGTTCCATAATGTACTATTATGCTCGACCATGCCGAAATGTAGTAATTATACACCTGGTAGCAGTCCTTTAATGCATGTCATTAAAGTACACCTATTCATTAAAGTTCAGGTTTTCGATCATTCTCGGATATGCAATCGAAAGACAACGAGGGAAACGTCACGGATGCTGGAAATCCAATACTGTCGCAGAAGGTTATGTTCTGTTACTATATTAATTAGCGTTAATTGTAAATAATATATAATATAAATAAATTCAATTTGTCATCTCGTTTGTCAATTCTAAATCAATTTCCAGGTTATATCAAAATTAGTTCATGTTATTCTGTAGATTATAACAAAGTCAATGACATTATTGTTCCTCGGAAAAAATCAATACTTTCGCGTCTGCGCACATCTCACAATTTACAAGCGATGCACAAGGTCACTTCCACTCTTCAGTTAGATACGAATAAAATGAATACTTCTGAATAATTTCAAGTTAGAAATATGGTCGAGCATAAAAAGTCGTATGAAACTTGCCTATAATGGTAATTAAGACGCTTGTATGAAAATTATGAAACTCGCTTGCACTCGTTTCATAAACAAACATACTCGCGTCTTAATTACTGTCATTATAGGCTCGTTGCATAATGTACTATTATTGCATCAATAACTGTTGTATAATAATAATAATAATAATAATAATAATAATAATAATGGTATAATAGATACCCGCAAAACCATCGGGCTCTAGAACTTGAGCTGTATTTCCATTTTTTTTTACTGGAAATGGCACTAATCTTACGATTTCAATAGGCTCTCGATTATATAGCCTACTTTGAGTTGTAGGTATACTAATGCATTTGTCTATGGTAATAAGTTCTGTGGGTTTCTGTTGTCATGAAGAGGCGAAAACAAATGCCTGGCTATAAATATTAACGCAAAAAATACTAGTTATTTACGATATAAGTGATATAAGAGCATTATTAATAAACCGGTACGCTACCCTTTCGTTGTGTAACAACGCGAGTACATTAAATATTGCGTTATCACACATGTATTGTACAATATTTTATCTACACCCGTCAAAAAAAATAGCCAGAGATAATTTGACGTTTGAAAAATTCTTTTTTTATTTATTCTTTATTTTTTTGTGACAAGCACTAAATTGAAGCTAACTATCTAGGTAGCAGTTGAAATAATGTATTGTGACGCTATAACTCCATGACAACCACAATATTACTACAGTCTAGTTCTACAGTCACGAAGCTTGAGTTGATGAGGGTACTAGAAACAATAGACTGTGCCAGTACTGTTTGACATTGTCTGTGATGAGGCGATAGTAGCGATCCTAATGGTTAGCAACTATCTGTGGATGCATATCCCCTACGTATTGAGCTTCGTGACTGTATCTACTAGACTGTGTTGTTACTATAAACAAAACATTGTTTTTTTACTGCAAATTTATAATTTGCAAGTTTTAAGATGAGTGATTCCGATTGAAGACAAGCTTTAAAACCCATATCCAGATAAAGTTAATGCAATAATTACTATAGTCGCGACGCTGTTATTCCGCTTACGTCCTAGGAAATGAAGGCTCTATAAAGTCTAGGTAGGTAGTATCGTTCGCCATTTTTGTTCTTTCGTTGCCGAGCTAACATGCGAGGAATCTATTTGCCACACCGTTAAACATTATCATGTCGTAGCTCCTATGATAATAAATCAAACGCACTGTAATTCAGCAAACAATTGAGCAGCAAATAACGTCTTCGTGTGCTTTCTGCGAACGCCAACGAAAGAGCCATAATGGCGGGCGATTATATTAAGTATTTATCGAGCCTTAGAAAATGAATAACGTCTTCATCAGCGAATCACAAGACGCAAACGTTTAAATGTAGCCGACCTGCAACGCGATTGGCTGCCGGAAATTAGAGCGACGGGACTTTACGTTGTCATAATATAATATTATTATGTTATACCATAAAACTACGCAACTATGGTCCTAGAACGCAACTATGGTCCAAATGCACCGTCAAGCCAAAATACACCTAACGCAGCCGCTGGTGACATCTAGTGGATAACATTTTGATTTTAATCAGTTATTATATGATGCTGTTTGTTCCAATAGTTCGCCAAAAGATCGGTACCCTTGTTGCGGTTATGTATTCGCTGATTTCATACTAACAAGATTGACCTGTTGCATCGTCTGATAACTTTTATTCAGATATATTACTTCAAGGTAAGCTTTAGTTTTGATGCCGTTATATTTCAAATCTTAATGTTACTGTTACGTATTTTAGATATAGTTAAGTTTGCATTTATGTAAATTTTGAGGTTAATGGCAAAAAATTTAAAATTCCTTGGACCATTCTTGAAAGCCGTGTTATTTTGTTTCAGGAATTCATCATGTCGCGCGATAAAGTGTCTAGAAGGAAGGTGGGTGGGCGTGCTTACAAGATGTATAGTGGTCGACAAATGGAACTATGTCTAGCTGATATAAAAAACAATGTGTTTACACAGCGTGAAGCTTCTAAAGATATAAAATACCGCGAAGTTAAATTATTTTGAGATTGAAGGCGAGCCGACAAGAAGTTAGACCACCTGGTCGTCAGTGTATTTCTTCTGAAACAGGAGAAGCAATGTGTATCCGCCATGCTCAAGAAATGTGCAACTTCGGATTTCTAATAAAGATTTTTGACATTGTGGCAGGAAAGAGCATTTCTGCAGAGGAATTACAGCAAATGTCCTCACTTTCCACTTCAAAGGATAAAAATGTTTCTTCAACTTCAAAGGGCAGAAAGAACCAGCCAAGAAGGAAGAAGCTGTAATCTGACAGTGAAAGTGAAGCTGGGGAGTCTGAAATTTCTTATGCCTCTGAGTCCTCTCTGAATCTTTCTGAGGAACTAATTGAAGACGTTCCATTGAATGGACATGACTACATCCCAAAACCAGGTGACTTCGTTAGCAGTAGGATATGAAGGCAAATTTTGGCCGGGAAGAGTCAAGTCCACCAAGAACGATGGAGCATATGTCAGTTGTATGGCACGCTATGGACTGTCTTGGAAGTGGCCAAAGAAAGAAGACTGTATCTTCTACCCAAACAAGGACATTAAATTCCCAATAAGTCCTCCATCAAAAATGAGTACAAAGAGGTCTTTAAATCGTGTGCCAGAACTAGAAGATAGATGGGGAAAACAATTGAAGTAAAAATATCAGTAAAACTTTTACTCAATTGTTTTACAATATTTATGATTTCTTATCTATGGATTTTTAAATCTTGACCAATGTTTTTTCTTTTAATATTCGACTGTGTTTGATAAGTTTATAAATTGCATTATTTCTCAAAAAAATTTACAATTTATTTGCATTAAATTGTCTTTTTTTACTAAGACATGTGAGGATGTCATGTACTTCCAATAGAGTCTCTCAATTGTAGTCCAGTATTGATTTAGTATGGAATTTTCCACTTGGACCAAAGTTGTCAACATCATATACAACAATGGTCCAATGTTTAATAAAGAATATATTAACAAATTCTTACCTTACACTTTTTATGACTTATAGGCTTAAAAATAAACAACCTGCAATACCTAGACACACAAACAAAAGTCTGTTGAAAAAATCCTACTTCAATTAGATAAACTGTAAGTTAAAATGTCATAAATGTGGACCATAGTTGCGTAGTTTTACGGTACTTTGTTTCAATACATTTATAAATATACTTGATACTTTCATTCAATCCTGAAAACGAGTAGGATAAGAAAAACGAGCTTGGTAATAAACTTCACATCCCACTTAAATTCAATGGGAAAAGACGCTATTGCTTATGGGTATGGATAAAAATTAACTGGTATACCGTACATATGAGAATGTCCCGTAAATAGTTTTATTGATATTTATTCATCTTTATGTGAATAATTCCGACTTTGTATAGCTTAAACTCTATATAGTTACGTGTATATTGCGCATACATCTGTTACGCGTTCATGTCAATGTACAACTGAAATATATGATTTTTTAATAAATTGCAACCCCCATTAATTATAATAAAGAAAGTAGGTTATGTAGCCTATCTATGCGGACTCCCCCCGTGTGTAAATTTGAGCTCGTTCACATTGTGGAGTTTATCTGATATGACGTAAGCATTTCCATGGCGATTGTAGTCGAATGACATCAGTCTATTTCATCAAATCTTTTCATTCTTTTATTATTGCAAGTCAAATTAGATGCTACACGTTAAAATTGATAAGAGAAAATTCACCATGGCTACAAATTATTGGACGATTTCAGAAGACTATATTTTCACCAATATTGAACATAATTACATGATCTTACCACCATTTGAAAGAGGGAAGTTTGAATTTTTTTACTGACCTTACATGCACTCGAGTGAGCCCAACGTGTAATACAAAAATATTCTTTGTTCTTAACTTCTATGATAAAATGTCTAGCTTTCATTAATCAGGTAATCTTGTCGTACTTTAATTTTTATTGTAATTGTAATTGTAAATTTAATGCTAATTGTAATTTTATTGTTCATATTATAGTTGTAATCCCCTGCTAGAGGTGCAGAGAAGGCCTGACGGCCTTATCTCTACCAGGTTAAACAAATAAATACTAAATAAATACTAATACGACAGACTTCCAGGCGGTGATCCCATTCTTGCCAAACTCTATCAAGCATGTCTTGTGTGACGTTCCTGATTGCTGTTAATGCTCCTTCTCAATTCGGCCAACGTCACTGGAAGTGGAGGTATGTAAACATTGTCCTTGACGAAACCCCACAGAAAGTAATCACACACTGTAGTAGTCCACATCTGTGGAAGAACGGTTAACGCGTCTGGCCGCGAAACCAAGTGGCCCGGGTTCGATTCCCGGTCGGGGAAAGTTACCTGGTTGGGTTTTTTTCCGGCGGTTTCCCTCAACCCAAATATGAGCAAATGCTGGGTAACTTTAGGTGCTGGACCCCTGACTCATTTCACCGGCATTATCACCTTCATCTCATTCAGACGCTAAAAAACCTAAGATGTTGATAAAGCGTCGTAAAATAACCTACTAAAATAAAATAAACACACTGTGGTATCCGGTGAACGGGGTGGTCATATGCAGAAGGTGCTGTCTGCGGCCGTTGCACGACCAAGTCATTGATCTGGTAGGTGTTGATTTAGGAAAATTGGCTAAAGCCACAACTCACGAACGAGGAGGAACTCGGGTTCAATTTACAATAATTCGGAGCTCCTCCACATTCACATACAGACGCACGGAATTATCTAAGTCTCAATTCTAATGGAGAATATGTTGAAAAATTGTGCAATAATTCCTGTATTTGTTTCAATAAATCCTTCCATGAATTGTACTTTCTCTCTGTAAACGGCCCCAGGGTAAATCACTTTCTGGACGGCCTCTTAATTGCGGTCGAGTGGCCAAAATTTGTACAAGTACTTGTTTTGACATTATTAACATGGTGGAAGAAAATAATTAATATTTTTATCTGCCCCCATGAAAATTATTGTTTGTCAGACGTGTCGGTATTTATGTGAATGAGGTATCAAGTCACGTTGACATTGTCTAATAAGTCAAGACTCAAAGGATTAAAAAAGAACAGTGGAATAAATTTTGTTAAACATAAATAATTACAGTATTTAATGGTTCACGTGACGTTGACATTGTGTGAAGAATATCAAGGCTAAGATGATTCAGAAAATAGTGAAATAAATTTTATTTCACATACAACATTAATTGCTGCAACAACGACATATGTCTAAAACGCTAGAAGCCACGAAGTCTGCAAATAATCTGCAGTATCATCCAATGTCTAAATATATAACGATGTATTAGAAAGAGAAAAGAGATAACTAAGGTTCACAATAAGTATTTTGCAACTCATATTGCGGATTTGTTCCGACCAGTCAAATACTACAGTCAATTTAATATTTGTTTTTTTTTCGCCTAATTTAAGCAGGTATTTAAGTTCGATTACATAGAAACTAGGGAAGAGCAGCGGATATTTGGATGAAAGGAATACTTCCAACATTGAGGGAGAGGGATGAAAATTTTTTGTTTGATAGGCAAGACTGTGTAAAAGGCATATGACTCTGTTAATAGATAAGTTTTATATGATATTCTTATTGAATTTGGTATTCCCAAGAAACTAGTTCGATTAATTAAAATGTGTCTCACTGAAACGTTCAGCAGAGTTCGTATAGGTCAGTTTCTGTCAGATGCGTTTCCAATTCACTGTGGGCTAAAGCAAGGAGATGCACTATGACCTTTACTTTTTAACTTTGCTTTAGAGTATGCCATTAGGAAAGTCCAGGATAACAGAGAGGGTTTGGAATTGAACGGGTTACATCAACTGCTTGCCTATGCGGATGACGTGAATATGTTAGGAGAAAATCCACAAACGATTAGGGAAAACGCGGAAATTGTACTTGAAGCAAGTAAAGCGATAGGGTTGGAAGTAAATCCCGAAAATACTAAGTATATGACTATGTCTCGTGACCAGAATATTGCACGAAATGGGACTATAAAAATTGTACATTTATCTTTTGAAGAGGTGGAGAAGTTCAAATATCTTGGAGCAACAGTAACAAATATAAATGATACTCGGGAGGAAATTAAACACAGAATAAATATGGGAAATGCCTGTTATTATTCGGTTGAGAAGCTGTTATCATCCAGTCTGCTGTCAAAAAATCTGAAATTATCTGAATTTATAAAACAGTTATATTACTGGTTGTTCTTTATGGCTGTGAAAATTGGACTCTCACTTTGAGAGAGGAACATAGGTTAAGGGTGTTTGAGAATAAGGTGCTTAGGAAAATATTTGAAATTACAGGAGAATGGAGAAAGTTACACAACACAGAACTGCACGCATTGTTTTCTTCACCTGACATAATTAGGAATATTAAATCCAGACGTTTGAGATGGGCAGGGCATGTAACACGTATGGGCGAATCTAGAAATGCATATAGAGTGTTAGTTGGGAGGTCGAAGGGAAAAAGACCTTTAGGGAGGCCGAGACGTAGATGGGTAGATAATATTAAAATGGATTTGAGGGAGGTGGGATATGATGATAGAGAATGGATTAATCTTGCTCAGAATGGGGCCGATGGCGGGCTTATGTGAGGGCGGTAATGAACCTCTGGGGTTCCTTAAAAGCCAGTAAGTAAATAGTAAAGCAAGACTGTAAAAGAATTATTAAATATACTTACAATTGTAATAATTGTAATCATGGGCTCCGGAAAAATGTATTAACATTGTAAAACCGGATATATATGCATAATACAGAGCTTTTCTTTTACACTGCGGCCAGCGGATGGCGGCTCGCATATCGGCCGCAGCAACTCGGACTCCCGCCGAAACAGTTAAAATATCCCCGGAGCTGGGACTATCAGTCTGATATACTCGGCGAAGATTCTTCTGCGAATACTGAATCGACGTCTATATTCTAAGATGGAAGAACAGTTGGAAGAAGACCAGTTTGGTTTCAGGAAGGGAAAAGATGTTAATAAGCATTTAAGAAAAAATGCTAGTACATTCGAACAATGGTACACAGAACACTCAACATAGCAATGAACCAACAAGACTACAACGAAGAGCTAAACACTATCAAATACATAGCACAAGAAAACGGATACAACCCTAACATAATAGACAACATAATACGTAAGACAAAACTAATCACAAAAAACATAAGAATACAACACAAACACAAGAACACAAAAATACATCACACTAACATACGAAAACAAAAACACACACAAAATTGCAACCTCATTCAAGAAATTAAATTACAACATTGCATACAGAACAAATAACACTCTACAAAAACATCTCAACACACAAACAACACAAGCAAACAAATACAACCACACAGGCGTATACAAACTCAAATGGAACACCTGCAACAAATTCTACATAGGACAGACAGGCAGATCGTTTCAAACACGTTACAAAGAACACATCACAGCCATAACAAAATTACAAAACACCTCCACATATGCAGAACACATCACAAATGCTAACCACACCCACAGAGACATCAACACAGACATGGAAATACTACACATTCAACCAAAAAGCCAGAAACTAAACACACTGGAACAATATGAAATATACAGACTCACAAAAACACACCCCAACGAAATTCTCAACACACAACTCAACTTCAAAACGCACACACTTTTTGACTCTACACTATACCACAGGAACACACCCTCACAGGAAACACAGGAAACAGAACAAGTGGCGCCAAGACCAACAACGACCAGTTCTGAAGATGACCCATAAATAGGTCGAAACATGTAAACGAGGTACGTTGAAATTTAACACAGGAAAGTCATGCAATATATATTCCGACATAATTTTGTTTCCAGATTCATGAATAAGGCAAAACCGAATTATTAAAATGGCTCTTACTTTGTTGAAACTAATCCACAACCCTGACATAAATGTGAGTGAACAGAACGAAATGATTTGCATCATTTAATTGATGATGTGCATCTGGCCGTCATCTAACGAATGTGTTTTAACACGATGCTGCTCCAGCTCATTTCAGCCTGATAGTTCGTAATTTTTTTAATGATCGATTTCTCCAAAGATGTATTGGTTGAAGGGGATTCAGTGCATGGCCTGCTCGACCGCCTGATTTGAATCCAATGGATTTCTTCGTCTGGGGACATTTAAAGTCTCTGGATTATACGACTCCTCTACTTAAATGTTGATATTCTGGGAGCGTATCCAAATGGATTTCACGAAATACGAAACACTCCAAGAATTTTTAACAGAGTCCGCCAGAGCATGTAACGCAGGCTTAGGGGATACATCGAATCAGGAGGAAGCCACTTCGAGCAATTTTGGTAACATCAAATTTTGTCTTGTAACTCTTAAATAAATTATTCTGAGACCAATGGTCATATGAACCTTTTGTAATGTTTTTTGTGTAACGAACACAACCCCGTAATATTTGACACCAATTTAGATACACCCTGTATAATTTGAACTGGTAATGAAAATTATGGGAAAACGGCTGAACGGATTTTAATAAATGACCCCTCATTTTGAAGCTTGGAACCCAAAGTTTCCCAAAAAAAATAGTAGTTATCAGTGAAATGTCAATTTTCCTACATCATTTTCCTATTTTCCAAAATCCATCTGTAGTCAGTTTTGAGAACTAATTAATTGCATTTCAGAATAAAACAAAACACACACTACAATAAACAATAGACTATTTCACGAAGGCCATGACCTACAGAATTGCTGACCTACTTAGAGTTCAGAGGGTCAGATTCTTTTACATCATAATGCCAATATGTCGATCTTCATTTGTGTAATTTTTTGATAACGTATAAAAATAATTTATAAGTCTGATTCTCTGGTTTGTAGTTTTCCGAGTACAGCTATGTATTCGATATTAAGAGCTACAAAACTTAAGAATGTTTGGTGACATTATTACCATTAAAAATGAAATATTATTATAGTTAATGCAACACATAATGGTATACTGATGATATGAAAGTGAAATCTTTTGGGGCCTTGAGTAAGTAGACGCATAGAAAGAAGATTTTATATTAGATCTTCATTTCTATAATATACTGAGTATATATATATATATATATATATATATATATATATATATATATATATATATATATATGTATATTACTGAAAACTATAAAACTTACGTAACAGCGTGGTCGATCGACGGATGTTGCGTCAACATTTGTTGAGACTATAAATTAGGAATGCCTATAACATCGACATCAACGTGAAGTTTCGATTTTATGCACGAGAACGTATAATCTCATAAAATTCTTTCCATCTGACTGTAGATAATTATTTGAAGAGAAGTAATATAATGATAACGAGATACTAAGGTTATTGTTATGAACTTAACACTACTTCTATTAAACTTGTAGGATATGTGGAAATCAAACCACAGCATAGAGAACATAGGCTATCTCTATACTGTGATCAAACAGTGGTTTTCTTCCTGCTCACAAGGAAGTAATGCCGTTGTTTAAAACTTCTGTCGTACGTAATTTTGACGTATAATGAATAAACAATTCAAACTCACTACTTTTCCCGCCAAGAGAGCACCTCCTTCTTCTTTCGGTTGCTGACTATAGTAGTCGTGACAGCAGGTTGCAACTTACACTTGGCCAACTTATTATGAAATATAATTATTTGGAAGTGTACGTCAGATTTACGTATCAATAGTATTAATAGAAAATTTTTTGTTGGTGCAGTTTATTTATCCTCTTAAGTGTGTTTTATCTAACAAAGTAACACGGGATGAAAACTTACGTGGTGATCGACACTACTCTGCAGATCATAGATGAAAGTTCAGGCAATGTAGAGATTGAATATGAAACTTGTAACAATGACAAGGATCTAAGATACAGTAGGAGAGATTTAGAATCACGTAGAAAGCAAGCGAATGGAGAAAGAAGGCAAAAAACACGGAAACGGGGAGAGAAGAGAAGAGAAGAGAAGAGAAGAGAAGAGAAGAGAAGAGAAGAGAAGAGAAGAGAAGAGAAGAGAAGAGAAGAGAAGAGGGCAGGGGGGCACGGGGGGCACGGCGGCACGGGGGCCAGAGGGCACGAGGGGAGAGGGGAGAGCGGAGAGAGGAGAGGTTATTTTCATAACTCTAACCTACAATCCGCAATGACCTGAAATAACTATTGCTTCACTCTCACATGTAAAACCGACTGATCGTTCTGACATTGTTACTTGCTTTTTCGCATTGGAACTCAAGAACTGAAGATGTATAGGTTAAATAAAAAAATTTTAGCATGAAGAAAATCATTCAGAGGGGTAGGCCTATGTTTCATTATTATGGAAGTAAATAACTTCCAAAATGTCTGGTATTCTTCATTGGAAATAAATTTGAAAAAAATTAATTTGAACTTCTAATGAACTTAGAAGCATTTGCTGCACAAGCCACTAGTTTCTATATAATTTCAACTTATCTGAAATCAAATATAACTTTCGAAAGTAAACTGTTTAGTCAAAGCAATGAATTTCATGTTGTCAGATAAAATATATTTTAATATTAAATCATATTAATCTACAAATTGCCAATATAATGTGCGAGAGATTCAGGAGGAAAACACACTCTTTCACAAATTATTGAACCATTTAGAAAACATCTCCCAACATGAAGGTGAGATGTGGTAAATAAGCAAGACATCTTTATTGTTAATATTCTATTAGCATTTTTATTATTATTATTATTATTATTATTATTATTATTATTATTATTAGTACTACTAATATATTATTATTTTCATTATCATTGTTATAATGTATGACGTGATTTTACCCTCTTTGGTGAAATGTGGTATTAGTTGGTAACACTGAAGAGACAGCCAAATTAGCCTTTTAGGAGCTACTCTTACGTGACCCTTACTATACATTTCTGCGGCTCATAGATCAGTTTTATTTATACGTTACACGTAATGATCTCATGAAATAAAATGTGTTCTATAATAGTTTTGGACAATGAAATTTTGGAAAGAGTAAATAAGTTCACCATTTGAGGAAGAAGTAGATATACGAGTAGCAAATAAAATTACAAAATTTACAAAAACCATGGGAATAATTAACAGTATCATTAAACCATCATTAGTATACGACTAAAAGAACACAAGAATACGTCTCTATAAAACCCTAGCAAGGCCAGTGTTAAGCTATGGTACCGAAGGATGGGCAATAAGAAGAAGGGATGAAAGCAGGATAACAGCTAATCAGATGCGATTTATGCGATATACAGCAGGATATACAAGATGGGACCATAAACGAAATGAGGAAGTCATGAAAGAACTGGGACTAAAGTCAATTCTCCAATATATACAAAATTACCAGGCAAACCGATGGACCATCTACAACGGATATCATCGCACAGAATCCCAATAGCTATGCTTCGTTATCTGCCTCAAGGAAAGAGATCACTGGGACGTTCCAAGAAACGCTGGAGGGACAATTCTTCTTTGAGACAGTAACTGGCTACATGCCTAATACTTGGAGGGATGATGATGGTGATGATAATAGAGAGACTTTGAGAAATTCTTTACTGAAGTGTTTTGTTGGGATAGCACCTCCAAAATGAAGCAATTTATAATACTGAAGTTTTATAGGATGTCAATTCAAAGGAAGCGACGCAGTTCTATGTGAGGTATACCTTAAATTTTGAGAATAATTGTTGGTAAACCTTAATAATTTGGAATGAAATTACATACTAAAACTTAACGCACATATTCTGGCCTCGTTAAGGCTCCCGTTTTCTACCACTTTGAATTATTTCGCTAGAAATGTTATCAAATATCTGGGTGGAGTAATTCAATTGAGGTTCATTTTGTTGCAGGAATGGTGCTACTGTAAACTCTGTCGCTTCAGTGCAACTCGTTGGAGATCACACTATGAACGTAACGTTCATAAATAGCCGTAAGTTAACAAATTCTCTGCCTCTGGTAGAGATGTAGACATCATATTTTCTATGTAGGCTATTCTTATTAATTTACATTACTTGAGAATATCATGTCGAGGAATTGTTCAGACGCAGATGTAACACAAATCTGCAGATAAAAGAAATGTTTTAGAGTCTGTTTTCGGAGTCAGCTATGCTTGTTTTATGTTTAATACAGTACTTTATGCTCGACCATGCCGAAATGTAGTAATTATACACCTGGTAGTATCCCTTTAATGCACCTCATTAAAGTACACCTATTCATTATAGTTCAGTTGTTCAGCCAATGAGAAATCACCATTGTAGCATTATAAAACCGCAAGTATTGATTATTCTCGGATACGCAATTGAAAGACAATTAGCGAAACGCCACGGATGCTGGAAATCCAATACTGTCGCAAGCGGTTATGTTCTGTTACTATAATAATTAGCGTTAATTGTAGGCTAAATAATATTCAAATAAATTCAATTTGGCATCTCGTTTTTCAATTCTAAATCAATTTCCAGGTTATATCAAGATTAATGTTCATGTTATTCTCTAGATTATATCAAGGTTAATGACATTCGTCCCTCGGAAAAAATCAATACGTTCGCGTCTGCGCACATCTCACAATTTAGAAGGTCAGTTCCCCTCTTCACTTAGATAAACATAACATGAATACTTATGAATAATTTCAAGTTAGAAATATGGTCGAGCATAAAAAGTCGTATGAATCTTACCTATAATGGTAATTAAGACGCTCGTATGAAAATTATGAAACTCGCCTGCGCTCGTTTCATAAACAAACATACTCGCGTCTTAATTACTACCATTATAGGCTCGTTGCATAATGTACTATTTCGTAATAATCTTTCTGTGTATATTTAACTGATTCTCTTTAATTCTGCTCAAATCTCATTAAGGGGATCAGTCCTGTTGGGTACCGAATTTTACCAGAAGGGTTTCTTGAAATTGATTTCACGGTACGAGAAATGTATGAATGTCGGTGGCGACTATGTGGAAAAATAGCCAAAGATTTGTCTTTTGTTACGACAGTGTGTTTTCTCACTTCGTAATACAAGTTCCCTGTGAAATAAAATGATGAAACATATTCGGAACGACCCTGTAGCTTTAGCAGTTTCAGCATAAGCTATAATCAACCAATTTATGTTATTTCAAAAGAAATATTGTGGTGAAGGAATGTAAGGTATAAATACTTTAATTTGTAAATTTCTCAAATCCCATTAAGGGGATCCGTCCTGTTGGGTACCGAATTTTACCAGAAGGGTTTCTTGAAATTGATTTCACGGTACGAAAAATATATGAATGTCAGTGGCGACTATGTGGAAAAATAGCCAAAGATTTGTCTTTTGTTACGACAGTGTGTTTTCTCACTTCGTAATACAAGTTCCCTGTGAAATAAAATGATGAAACATATTCGGAACGACCCTGTAGCTTTAGCAGTTTCCGCATAAGCTATAATCAACCAATTTACGTTATTTCAAAAGAAATATTGTGGTGAAGGAATGTAAGGTATAAAATACTTTATTTTGTAAATTTCTCAAGTCCCATTAAACAGTCTGAATTATAAACTACAGCCATGGATGAACTGTAGTGAGACAGAATTACCTGAAGTTCGGAGATTATTACTGTATTGAGCCTAATTGTGTAATGAGTTGTGAGCATTTACTCTGACTATTACACTTTTACTACGTCACACTACTTTTGACCAATAAAACGGTACGAAAGGACGTCTTTCAACCAATCATGGCTGCTTATCGCACAATTTTATCGCGTCCCCAGCATTTGTTTATTTTTATCGCGCCCCTAGCATTTGTTTATTTTTATCACTACCCTAGCATTTGTTTCTTTGTTTGGCAACATTTCAAACTGCACTGGTCTGGACGCCAAAAAACAGAAAATTACAAACCACTCCAGTCGATGCATAGCACTTTCAAATATGACTCGCATTGGCATTCAAGAACAAGAATTAATAAAGATCACTGGTCATATATGAAGAGCACCATTCGGAAATCCTGAATAAGTTGAGGGATACACCATGTACACCAACGAGTTCACTTCTTTTACGCACACGTCCAATATAACATCAACTGAACCACCAAAACATTCAAATTTGAAAATTATACTTTCAATAATTGTTTTTTTTAATTATTCATGTTTATTTTTTATTTCATCATCGTTAATTAAAACGTTTCTTGTTTATTTCATCATCCCTAATTAAAACTTTTCTAACACTTGTTTATATTATTTAGGTTATGTTTGTTATAGCTTCTGCTATATGATATTATGGATAGTCACGTATCAGAGATTGTTTAATACTAAGATTTATTGAAAATCATCTGTCAAGTGACGTTGATTATTGGGATCTGGATGATTGAAGTGGAATGTAAATGTTTTAATAAAAATGAAATTGAATCAACAAAGTCTTCTTGGCTAGTAACCGTCTACAGAGTTCAATGAAGATTCCATAGTTGGCACAACTGATATCACATAATTATAACACACCACTGTCATCTAGTATGCATCTAGCGTAATATTTGCTATGTTCAGATGGTACAATAATATATTTGAAGACAGTTGTATTTTCGTAAGTCAATTAATATTTTATTGTATTGGAGTACTTTGTTACTTCTAATCTTTATATACTTTCTTCTAACCGTGTAATAGTCAATTAAATCCCACTCGAGTTTTGATTTTTTTCTAGATAAATCAATACCTCTAGTGAGATTACTGTTGAATAAACACCTGGTGTGTAGAAGTGCGTATTATGCCTGACATTCTCTTCGGTTTTAGCAGATATTCATTTGTACACGTAAACTGAAACATTTTCAATAATATCTTAAATGAGTCAGAACTGTTTCCATGTATTTTAATAACAAAGACGAACCCATGTGTAGTTTATTGTGCAGTGTCTCTGTTATAATAACGCTGGAAACGATAAAATGAAGTAATTCCCGTTTTCTATAGCCTATGTCAGAGGTCTCCAAAAAGCGTATCGTCATTCGTGCTCTCGATGCTGCCCACCGAACACAGTGTGTTGTAAGGCTAGAGAAGGGGAATAGACTCGTACCTCTACAGATGGAAGCGATCAGTGGGGGATCGCGGCAACGGTTTGCTTATGTTTACAAATAATAACATCAAAAGAATAAGAAATATCATACGTTTGTATACTATTATGACATACTATGAAGCTGGAGCCCCGTCTGTTGCTATTGACACAAGCCATTGCAAATTCAACCTCTTCTGTTCTATGGTGCCTTTAGTGTGTGGAAAATATCTCCTCCTGTTGTATTTTGTAATTACATCTAGAAGACATTCAGACACAGTAAAATGTTCATTAACTCCTCGGATGAAAATGGCTAGGTGAGCTTTGTCATTTCTATCTGTGCTTTCGTCCAATGCAAGTGAGTCAGCTACAAACTGGTTAATTGTGGTTTCGACTTCAGATTCAATTACATTTACAATCTTGAAATTCCTTCTCTGAACTGTAATCGGAAACAATTTAATTTTCTTAAACTTTGACTTTGTTCTGGATACAGTATTTTAGTAACGTCCTGTATGCACGATTTTGCAAATGATGCTTCTGTAAAGGACTTAATTGATTTTCCAATATTCCAAGTTACAACGTAGCTAGCAAGAAGCTTTGTTTGTTTAAGACTGAGAACACGTGTATGATTTGCGTTTGTATTTTCTTGTTTTATATTTATCAAGATATTTGTAGGCCTACGCATTTCACCTAAAATTAAACGAAAAACTGTATGTTTGTCAAGCGGAACTGAGTGTAAACGTATTGTAATATACTGATTATTATGTATAACCAACAATTATACAGATAGCCACAAAACAAATTAATTTCACATATCCAACATGCCTGTAATTGTATGATATTCTTTGTGAAGCATCGAGTATTGTCGTCGCATGTTGAATTTTAATACACCCTTAATAATTTTCGAACAAATTACGTATTTCACATTCTCCCCACTAACACAAAACATTTCTCTTTCTATTCATCCTTGAATGTACTACGTGCATGATTAGAAGTCATTGTGAAACGGTCGAACACTCCGACCAACACAATGATAATGGCAGTCCGCCACTGCTCTTCGTTTGCGCATAAACATTGAGTACAGTACAGGTGGAGATGGGTGAGGCGGAGCGCGCTCATTACGTACTGGCTTCGGTTCCGTTCAAGGGCTTACTCGCTAGTAGGCTTTTGGAGACTTCTGGCCTATGTATTGTAATGAGTAGGGATGGAAGTTCGGACACCGAACCCATGAAGTTAACTAAGTCGCATTTTGTAGAAGTTGTGTTTTTTACTACAACTCTGGATAATACCACAGTCTAGTATATACAGTCACGAAGCTTGAGTTGTGAGGGTGCTAGGAACAAAAGACTGTGCCGGTACTATTTCGCATTGTCTGTAATGAGGCGATATTAGCGATCCTAGTGGTCAGCAACTATCTATGGATGCATATTTACTACGCATAGAGCTTCGTGACTATATACTAGACTGTGGTATCGTAATCCACGATGACAGTATACAATGTCATGGATGATTTGGAGAATCAATTTATGTCATCTGTGAATACAAATATTTGATATTCTTGACTGTATTAAGAAAAGAAAAAAGGTATCCCATATTAGGCTACTTTCCCCCCACTTGCGTATATACGAATGTACTCCTTCACATTGCTGAGCGTAACGAATATGAAGTAAGCATTACCATGGCAACCAGTGTAATTTCCGTTCAACCAAATCCTTTCACTTTTTTCTATTAATGTAGGTTGAATATAGACGTTACATGTACTTACTTAATTACTTTCTTTTAAGGAACCCGGAGGTTCATTGCCGCCCTCACATAAGCCCGCCATTGGTCCCTATCCTGAGCAACATTAATCCATTCTCTATCATCATATCCCACCTCCCTCAAATCCATTTTAGTATTATCTTCCCATCTACGTCTCGGCCTCCCTAAAGTTCTTTTTCCCTCCGGCTTCCAAACTAACACTATATATGAATTTCTGGATTCGCCCATACGTGCCACATGCCCTGCTCATCTCAAACGTCTGGATTTAATGTTCCTAATTATGTGAGGTGAAGAATAAAATGCGTGCAGTTCTGTGTTACGTAACTTTCTCCATTCTCCTGTAACTTCATCCCTCTTAGCCCCAAATATTTTCCTAAGAACCTTATTCTCAAACACCCTTAACCTATATTCCTCTCTCAAAGTGAGAGTCCAAGTTTCACAACCATACAGAACAACCGGTAATATAACTGTTTTATAAATTCTAACTTTCAGATTTTTTGACAGCAGACTGGATGATAAAAGCTTCTCAACCGAATAATAACAGGCATTTCCCATATTTATTCTGTGTTTAATTTTCTCCCGAGTATCATTTATATTTGTTACTGTTGCTCCAAGATATTTGAACTTCTCCACCTCTTCAAAAGATAAATTTTCAATTTTTATATTTCCATTTCGTACAATATTCTGGTCACGAGACATAATCATATACTTTGTCTTTTCGGGATTTACTTCCAAACCTATCGCTTTACTTGCTTCGAGTAAAATTCCCGTATTTTCCCTAATCGTTTGTGGATTTTCTCCTAACATATTCTCGTCATCAGCACAGACAAGCAGCTGATGTAACCCGTTCAATTCCAAACCCTGTCTGTTATCCTGGACTTTCCTAATGGCATATTCTAGAGCAAAGTTAAAAAGTAAAGGTGATACGTTACATGTACAAATTTAAAATCAAAAGTACTGTAAATAGAAATGGATTTTTGAAGGCGGTCTACGAGACATTCAAAATTAGAAAAGGAAAACCCGGTGCCAGCACATACCCTACTCCTGTCGAATACCACCAAGAAGGTCGCCGGGCTTAACATCCCCCTTCGACGAACGAATCACTATCAACAGTGACACATGTCTTGTCTTAATATGCACTGCGGAGAAGTTTGGGATTTAATCGAGGCATATTGGTGCCCAATTTAATGATGAGAAGTTGTGCACCGCTATCTCTCCTAGTCTCAAGATAGAAATTTTACATGAAAATTTCTGATGTCGCTGGGAATCGAACTTGGGCCGGGTAGTCTGGAGGCAGACGCACTACCACAGAGCTAACTCGACGAACTAAAAAAAGAGTAAAGTTATAAAAGAGAAATTGGACGTTAAGAATTTCTCTCCTGAATTTTGTGACGTATAAGCATTTGAATTGGTATGGACAAGAGAGAAGAATGCAAAAGAAAAGGTTAGGCATATCCAGAAAGATGATGGAATGGTATCCACCTTGAAAAAAAATGGAAGCAGGCATTGATACTAAGGTTGCAAGAGGTCAGAATACAAATGAGAAAGTGAGAAATGAAATGGTCAGATAGGGTCGAGTGGAGATGAAAGCTAGGCACAGAAAGATGTGGCTGGATTGTAATTTCTAGAAATAAATAAATATTATAAACAAATATTTCAATAGTTACATAATGCTGTTTATTTTGTTTTATGTAAATAAAGCAGAAAACAAGTTAGGAAATATCCTTAGAATTAAAATTCAGCAGTAATGAAACATAAAATGAATATTGTAATATATCATGATGCACTGAAAGTCGTATGTGAACACCAATGACCCATTACCCGTTGTTCTCCACTCTTGTTTTTCTTCTGAAAATTTCCAGGTTACTTCTTCCTAATAGATGCGAAATGTAGAATGTGCAGAGTAAGGCAAGATAGACAGAAACGTTTGAGGACAATCGTCGAGAGTGAATTCCGCAGGCAGTGGTAGACCATTCATTTACTCGCAGTTCTCGTCGAAGTCCTCCAGTTTGAGACCCGTCTCCTTGATAGCGGCTTCAGAAGCTTTCAGACTGTCTTCTGATGGGGGATACTGCCTGTACGAGACCCATACCGCGGCTGTGAAAATAATGTAGAATTTAAAATACTTGTCGCTTCTATTAAACACAATGTGTGCAGCTTGTTCTTTTCTCTAGCCATGTTTTATTATTTTCTGGAGGACTGGCTGAAGATCTCGCACAGTGAAGAGTAATGTTGTAGTATTTATGGAATGATGGTGAAATGTTTTCAAATATTTCGTGAAGAATGAATAATATGTCGTATTTATGCTTTAAAATGTGACAGTAATTTCGTAAAAATTTTGTGAATTTTTTCATCAAGTAATGCCACACACTCATACACAATCTTAATTAGCACATAACCTTAAAAATGACATTGTATTTGCAACAGTCATTGCGAAATGAAGTTGTTAATAATAATAATAATAATAATAATAATAATAATAATAATAATAATAATATTTCTTGGTTATTCGATGACGCTCTATCAGCTATTAGGTCATTTAGCGTCGATGGGATTGGTGATTTCGAAATGGAATTCGGCATAGATTACCTGACATTTTGCCTTTCGGTTGGTGAAAACCTCGGAAAAAACCCAACCACATAATCAGCCCAAGCGGTAATTGAACCCGGGCGCAACTGCGGATCGGAAAGCAAGCGCCTTAGCCGACGAGCTATGCCGGTGGCCAATAATAATAATAATAATAATAATAATAATAATAATAATAATAATAATAATACTTACTTACTTACTGGCTTTTAAAGAACCCGGAGGTTCATTGCTGCCCTCACATAAGCCCGCCATCGGTCCCTATCCTGAGCAAGATTAATCCAGTCTCTATCATCATATCCCACCTCCCTCAAATCCATTTTAATATTATCCTCCCATCTACGTCTCGGCCTCCCCAAAGGTCTTTTTCCCTCTGGTCTCCCAACTAACACTCTATATGCATTTCTGGATTCGCCCATACGTGCTACCACGTCCTGCCCATCTCAAACGTATGGATTTAATGTTCCTAATTATGTCAGGTGAAGAATACAATGCGTGCAGTTCTGTGTTGTGTAACTTTCTCCATTCTCCTGTAACTTCATCCCTTTTAGCCCCAAATATTTTCCTAAGCACCTTATTCTCAAACACCCTTAACCTATGTTCCTCTCCCAAAGTGAGAGTCCAAGCTTCACAACCATAAAGAACAACCGGTAATATAACTGTTTTATAAATTCTAACTTTCAGATTTTTTGACAGCAGACTGGATGATAAAAGCTTCTCAACCGAACAGTAACACGCATTTCCCATATTTACTCTGTGTTTAATTTCCTTCCGAGTATCTTTTATATTTGTTACTGTTGCTCCCAGATATTTGAATTTTTCCACCTCTTCAAAAGATAAATCTCCAATTTTTATATTTCCATTTCGTACAATATTCTCGTCACGAGACGTAATCATATACTTTCTCTTTTCGGGATTTACTTCCAAACCTATTTCTTTACTTGTTTCAAGTAAAATTGCCGTGTTTTACCTAATCGTTTGTGGATTTTCTCCTAACATATTCATGTCATCCGCATAGACAAGCAGCTGATGTAACCCGTTCAATTCCAAACCCTCTCTGTTATCCTGGACTTTCCTAATGGCATATTCTAGAGCAAAGTTAAAAAGTAGAGGTGATAGTGCATCTCCTTGCTTTAGTCCGCAGTGAATTGGAAACGCATCTGACAGAAACTGACCTATACGAACTCTGCTGTACGTTTCACTGAGACCCATTTTAATTAATCGAACTAGTTTCTTGGGAATACCAAATTCAATAAGAATATCATATAAAACTTCTCTCTTAACCGAGTCATAATAATAATAATAATAATAATAATAATAATAATAATAATAATAATAATAATAATAATAATGATAATGATGATGATAATAATAATAATAATAATAATAATGATAATCATCATCATCATCATCATGACGATGATTTGCGCAAGAGTTACCTCCGATCACAATATTATTTATCTGTCTGTAAGTTATATGGTACTTACGTTTGTTATTATTCATTGGCGGGCATCCACCAATTACCAGATATCCTTTCCCTTCATCAAAACCTACGACAGAGTAATTGCCCGACAACCCGGCCAACTCGGTTGCTGTAAACAGACAGGTTAGCCATTCCAGATAAGAAACGAAGCATCATTAACAGTGAAGTTGTTCTATAGAGTGGATTATATGTAGTAACTGCACGAATGCTATTTCATCTTATTGATATTATGCTAATAAGATGAAACCACGTGTGAAATTTAATAAGATTATTCCAGGAATAAAATTAAATAGCTTTGAAAACCGAATTACTTACATAAATGATAATTATTATAAAACAGAGCAATAAGACAGTATTATGTTTCCTAGTAATTTTTTTTTCCTTGTAATGAAGTTCAAAAACAAACTGCTATCTATCACGGCATACTAAATACTATTGCCAACTACTCAGAGCGGAAATACGAAACAACAATACCTAACCTAAAAAATAAGATAAGCTGAAATGTTACATTAACAGAATTTGTATTTTGATACATTTACCAGCTCATCAATGTCTTGAAACGACGCTTGACCAAATCGTGAACTCGCTATGTTTGAATTTGCCGCTAACAGAGAGTGATGACGTAATCACTGCATATTAATGCGAATACATGTCCACGTCCAGTATTGTACGAGGCGTCTTATCAGATAAGACTGGCTGTACCATGACGTCATGTGGCTAACGAGAAAGACAGGCTATGGCGCGACGTCACATTCTTGGACATAACATGGCCAACATTGAACAAGTTTATATAAAAATGGGAACAGATGAATTACAGGGGACACCCATCACACATTACACGCAGAAAAGATGAACGGAAGTAATGTTTCGATTAGCGTTTGTAGCATTCGATATTCGATAAGCATTAAATGCTACCAAATTAAAAAATTAAATAAAATTTAAACAGTTTGTTACTACTGATGTGATTTTAGTCACTTTGTATTATATTTTTGGTCCAGGGAAAATATATTTGACTATTACTGCCGTTATTTCCATTTTGAAGTAGGCTACAAGTCAACAATATAAAACTGACTGTTAATCTAGAAGTTGGCAACATATTTTACGTCGATTATAACAACAATACATATCGATAGTAGCATTCATACCATTCAACCAATAAGGAGATTGGCCCCTACAATGCATCTGTGCCGATATTTTATGTCGATTATAACAACAATACATATCGATAGTAGCATTCATACCATTCAACCAATAAGGAGATACTTGTATGGCAAATTTTATTACTCGTAAAAATAATTTATCAGCATATCAATAACAGCCTCATAAAATTACTTACTAAAACACTCCCAAAAATAATATACACTTATGAAAAAAAAATTATTTGATTAACAATATTTTCACCGTTACAATTACACATATATAAAAACTAAATATAAACATTTACATAGAGATAAAAAATTTTACAGGAGAAAAAGTTCGTCCAAAGGGCTGGACTCTGGAAGAGTACCCAAAACGCTCATTGCATTTCCGCGTTGAATAGCAATACTTAAGCGTTGATGCAAATAAGTAGTGCAACGGCGATCACCAGTAATGGAGATCAAAATTTTGGCCGATTTGAGATACCAAAAGGAGATTGGCCCCTATAATGCATCTGTGCCTAAAAATGTATGTTTAACATGAGTTTAATATAGTAATTCCTTTGTTTTTTAGAACTTTGAACATGTATTTATATTAGGCGATTGTCAAGATGGCCATGACTAGACCATGATAATCACGTGACTCCAATACGTTTGAACAGGAAGCTCGGAGTTCAGAACCGGTTCTGAACCAATTAAAGTCATGTTGGAACGCACATTGAGCTACTGCGCATGAGCAGTCAGTTCAGAATCGATTCTGAAGCATTCTGGAACAAAGGTACTGTTTTACTATATTGTAGACCCACTTTCATTTGTCCGTGTTTAAATGCACTATATAGCAAATGCAACTTTGACGGCCTCCGAAATTCTACAAGTGCCCAGCTTATGGTTGCGAAAACAAAATATTCATTAGCAAAAAATGAAGTAGTTCTCATCATTTTCGTAAATTTTACAGCTTGCAGAGTTTCCTTGTGAATTTAATTAGTAAAACTACATTGAGCATTCAATACTGAACATTTTGATAGACACATTATATGCAGATATTTTTTTAAACACTGAAACGAGTTCTCATACTCTACGACCTAATATATTTCGGAAATGAAACAAGATGTGTAAAATCTACTTGCGCAGGCATGTGCCCATGTCAGAGGCTCACACAATGGGAGGGTATGCACAATACAAAAAATATATATATCACTTTCAACTCAAAGTTACCTTTTTTTTTAAATGGAACATGTATATTTTTTCTAGAGAACTGAAAACTAGAGGTACACTGACGTTCAAAGTTATCTGGCCTACGATTTTATGATCGTGTAAGCGAACTTTCCAACCACGGGATAAGTCAGAACCAAAGATATAAAAAATTGACAAATTTTGAAACAGTTCCGCTAGTTCTCAATAGGTGGCACCATTATTCGGAACCGTTAAAAAGTGTCAGGAAAAATGATTATGTAGATTAAGCATAAATTATTCTTCTATTAAACAATATCAGCTGTTTCCACCCAAACTCAGTGTTGTTTTACAATCAGTAGAGTGGAATGAAAATATGAATTTTATAACACGGGTATATTTATCTACGATTGGCAACAGTGACTATTACCTTCGCTATCTATTCATAGAAGTAATAACTAAAGAATCCACACTTACACCAACAAATTATCGAACACTATCAATTAGTAGGGTTAGATATCTTAGAACTAATTGTACACTTAGTGGTTTCTCTACTCTTCTAAATCTAATGCCATCTGAAATAAATAAACTTTTAAAGGATGGCAATGGAGACACTGTTTGTGACGTTATGCAAAGAGAGTATGCTGTACACACAGCAAGGGTTGCTTGCAATGTCTCTGTACCAAAAGCATGCATTAAACAAAAGAATATCAGTACAGCGCGCTTCCCTTCTCAGTGTATTAGTGCCTCCTGATCTGGTCTGCTGTACATCTGTCAGTATCAAACAGGAAATACTACCGTAGGTATGTACTGTAAGGCATTTATGTTTATGTTCTGAAATTCTTCTATCCACTGACTCCAGGTTGTCATTTGACATTTCTGGTCTTCTCTCCTGGCAATGGCTTATTTGTACCCACTTCTGAGGTTGGGCGCCTGGAAGTCGGAGTTACGATGCCCTGATGATATTATGATAGGATGATTATGAAGTGCCAGGAGAGGTCTTAAACCTAAACCTAACCTAATTTGCAGACCTTGGACGAACACAGGAACATTCCCCTTTAAGAAAAAATTGTGTTCTAACCGAGAATCGACCCCGGGACCTCATTAACTGTATTATGAATATTACTCTCCCTATTTATATTTGGAATCCTGTTTTGTTGTTACCACTTTGTTCTTTTATTTTGTCTAGTAGATATGTCGGTCTAACTTAACTGCTTAAAATTTTAAAGTCGAGAAAACAGCATAAAAAAAAAAAAACAAAAAAAAAATCCTCTCAACTCACGCACCGCATTTGTGGCCATAGATGATTATATGGTTCAATCATTTTAAAAAGTCTCAAATATAATTACGATTATAAAAACCAAAAAAAACGTGGATTTTCTTAATTTTTCAGCATTATTTCTTGTCTGAAATCAATTTCTCTCTCCTCCAGAATAATGTCTGTATCTGTGTTGTGTTGTGTTTCGTACTGACGTTTGACATTTTTTTACAAATAATATAGTATATATATATATATATATATATATATATATTACTTGTTAAACACTGCACTTCATCGCCATGTTCATTACATAAAAACTGAACCTTCTACTTATTAAAATCTGTATTGTAATCTCGCTTGCGATCTGCCCTGGTCTGCAACGTTGTATGTGCTGTACACCCTTGTGCCTCAGGCAGAAAAGCTCCGCGCTTATGGACAGAGCTTAAAAAGCTCGCGCTCAGAATTAATAGTAAGCATCGCATCCCTGTACACCTTCTCACAGAGGACGTGGGACTGGAAACCCGTCTATCAGTGTGGTTTCAGCATGATGGGTGTCCCGCACACTTCGCACATGTTTGCAGAGAAGTAGTGAATGCAAAGTTTTCAAATCGGTGGATAGGACGGGGTGGTCCTTTGAGATGGCCAGCTCGGTCCCCCGACTTGACGCCATTGGACATTTTTCTCTGGGGCGCAGTGAAAGATATAACGTATCAGGAAGTCCGTACGACACTAGAGAATATGCAACAGCGTATTATTGGGGCGTATATCTGTAAAAACATTACGATTTGTGCGACTCTCTCTTGTTCACCGTCTCCACAAGTGCATTGATGCAAACGGTGGTCACTTTGAACATCTGCTGAAGTAACATAGTTTCATCAGAAAATAACGTTACTATTTATTTGTGAGTGCGTTTTCCGTGCTGAATGTAATTTACAAACGAGAAGTTTCTTTGAGCTACAGGCCACTAGTATTTTGTTTAGGAAAGTAAAACCACTTCCGTCCCTAGTTTTCAGTTCGCTAGAAAAAAAAAGACATACATGTTCCATTTTAAAAAATGGTAACTTTGAGTTGAAAATGATATTGTTTTAATTTTTTGGATTGTGCATACCCATCAGCAGGAGATATGACGTTCGAAGCAGTTAAACAATTTAAATACTTGGGCGCCATAATCGATTACAACTGCGATATGAGCGCAACTGTTAAGGACGGAATACTGGCAGGCAACAGAGCATACTTTGCGAATGTTAAATTGCTTAGTAGTCTGCTAATTACGAGAACAACCGAATTAAACATATATCACACTTTAGTTCGACCGGTAATAACATATGGATCTGAGGCATGGACACTAACTAAAGTAGAAGAAGATCTCCTACGGTGTTTCGAGAGAAAAATTCTAAGAAGAATATACGGACCAGTATATGAAAACAACGAATGGCGGATACGTTATAATGAAGAAATCAATCAGCTGTTTGGGGGACAAGATATTGTCAAATTTATAAAATCCCAGAGGTTGAGATGGCTGGGACACATACAGAGAATGGACGAAAACAGAATTCCCAAGAGAATACTACAAGGGAAAGTCCACAACAGAAGTAGGGAAGGGAGACCTAAGAAGAGATGACTGGATGGGGTCATCAGGGACCTGGAAATAATGGGAGTGAGGGGTTGGAGAAAGAAGACTGAAGTTAGGACAGAATGGAGGACTGTTGTACGAGCGGTCAAAACCCACCCAGGGTTGTAGTGCCAGTTGATGATGATTGACGATGGATTGTGCATACCCTCCCATTGTGTGAGCCCCTGACGTGTGTACATGGCTGCCCAAGTAGATTTCTCACATTTTGTTTCATTTCGAAACTATTTGAGGTCGCAGAGTTAGGTGAGACACCCTGTATATTTATAACATGACTGCTCCTATAGCAAATGGAGAACGTTTTGTTGACTTACCAGCAGGGTTTTCGTTGAACGTTGCTTTCAGAATGCGATCTTCAACGATTTTCATTGAACCCATCAAGCTGATTGTCTTACCACTCCTGAAACCAAATAAATGAACATTATTTTTTCTGCGATAGTGCATTAAATTGCATTTTTTTCCCCTGTTATGAGTGCGTAAACTGAGCCTTTAAAACACTAGTAATCATTTTACGCACTGCCAAAGAAAATGCAATATTCTTTGTACAAACTTCATGCAGTAAGAAATGAATGCATTACCTCGATCTTCCTTGACGTAAATATTACACGTAACACAAAAATAACATTCATATTTACATTTTTGCCCGTATTATTCTGAAGTTACGTGTTGTACTCATTGCAGCAAGATGTAGCATCCGACTTTTCCTGACCGCTTTGTTGATTATGGCCGGTTTAGACGGCCATGAGAACGTGATCATAAATAAAATAGGATGTCATTCCGTGGATACTTATTTTTTTATGGTTTTGAGTTTAGACGGCCACGACAGCGTGATCTTATAACCTGTTCAACTTTGAATATTTATTTAATGTTAATTTGTGTTGTCCTAGAAAAAAACATTATGTTACACACATTCGTAAAGTTATCTTTTTGGCATTCGTGTGTTTGTGGAACTCAGCTTCCCCTGGTTTCACGAACTTTACATTCATGCCAAAAAGGGAACCTTCACGAACTTGTATCATAAATAACTAGGCCTATTATTAGTCAATCGAGAGATTTGGTAAACTTTCTAGCGAAATAACTCAGAATAGTGGAAAAGAAGAAAGCATAACGAAACTCGTTACGTATTTTATCCACGAGCGGAAGATTTCACACGCCAGATGTCAGTCGGTCGTGTTAATTTCCATGAGTGTATAAATACAGTAGGCTACTATATCTTGATTTTCTTGTACTATACAATATTTTATCCAACATTTACTTATAAAGTTAAAGAGACTTCTTAGTTTTTTAATTAGAATATAATAATCAGTAATTCATTCCTGGAATATATTTAGAGCACGGCCATCTGGATATGTATGTCATCATCGTAATACGTAATATAAGAGAATCGATGTAGGCTAATCGTTTATAGGCAATTATTTTCATTGTTGTTGTAGTTTGTATGATACGGTAATTGATTCATTAATAATATTTAGAAAAAGTGTTTAGTATGAAACAAGAAGAGAAGGTATTTATATCAGACAAAGTTTTGAAGAAAGGCAAGTGTATTTATATCAGATTTGTTACCAATTAAATCTGAATCTCCATGTAGTGTTTGTACTTTATTCATACAGTGGTTAAAGTGATAATTTATCCATCCTTAATGTTAAAGTGATAATTTATCCATCCTTAATGCTAAAGTGATAATTTATCCATCCTTAATGTTAAAGTGATAATTTATCCATCCTTAATGTTAAAGTGATACTTTATCCATCCTTAATGTTAAAGTGATACTTTATCCATCCTTAATGTTAAAGTGATACTTTATCCATCCTTAATGTTAAAGTGATACTTTATCCATCCTTAATGTTAAAGTGTTACTTTAGTAAGTTGATTTCAGTTATTAAAGTACAAATTTATAAGTAAGTCTTGGATAAAAATAAAAGAGGGGCAGGAAATGCCTTGCCCCTATGCTCAGAATCATAAATTGTTTTACTACTACTACTACTACTATTATTATTATTATTATTATTATTATTATTATTAACATTATTATTACTGTTATCATTGTCATTATTATTATATTATAATAATTATTATTGTTAATATTACTGTTATTGTTATTACTATTACTGTTATCATTATTATTATCATTAATATCATTATTATTATTAACATTATTATTATTATTAATACTACTGGGTGTTCAGTTCAAAGTGTGTCATGGCTCGCTGTATGCCGTCATGTGGCTAGCCGATGAGCCTAGAGAATTCAATCTTCCTACACTTCCGCAGAGGTGTACTGCTTATGTGCCAGAGAAGTTGCCTAGCAAGTATGGCGTTCATTCAGAATAGTACTTACCGATACGTACGGTAATGCCGGTGGTGGCAGGAATGTGAACTGTTTCGAAACATGTACTGAGGTGAGTTTTTTCTTACTGTCGCGACATGTCGGGATATGGGGAGAGGGTTAAGACGATTACTTACGTATTTGTTGACATTAACTTCGACGGTCAACATGGACACGGAGCATTTGATTTGTGTTGTGGAATGCTGCCGTACGCAACCGATGATAACAAATACCCTGCGTACGACTTGGCCGCGCAAAACACAGTTCGAAAGAGGTTATGGTAGCACACAGACCGTACAGACCGCCATCTGTTGCTACGACGTTCAAGTTATACCGTACACGTTCTCAAGTTCAGATTGAACGCCTTGATTAATAGGCAACTTCTCTGACACAAAAGCTGAAACTCGCTTCAAATCGCTGACTCATCAACAGTGACGTCATGACACACTTTGAAATGAACACCCAGTATTACTTGTATAATTATTATTATCAATATTATCATTATCATCATCATTATTATCATTATTTTTAACATTACCATTACTGTTATTGTTATTACTATTACTATTATTATCATTATTATTATTACTGTCATCATCATCATCATTATCATAATCGAGATATCATGTTAAAACTTGAATCAGAAAATCTTTATTGTTCCGCTGTTACAAAACATTGTATGTAATTGATTTAACATTTTTTAAACTAGTAGTTACGTTCATTTGTTCCATATGAAGAAAAGGAATGATTAAAACCTTTTGGAGAAAAATGAACTTAAATTTACTCCATTTAATGTTAATTAAGATGTTACATTTAAAAAAGAGGAGAAGGGGCCAAGTTTCGATGTCTCAGCTGAATGTTTTTTTTTTTTATGGGACAATTGAGAAGTAATGTGGAAGGAAACAAACATATGTAATAAAATATCAAATGGAAATGTTTTATGAAAGAAATCGAACGGATGTAATGGCAACATCATGTTTGACTTTCAAAGGCATGATTGATATTAATAAAAACTGGTTGATATATTTTTTTCTATTTTCAAACATTTCAGCGACTGAACTAATTCCAAAACAGATTTTTGAAACGAAGTAAAAGGAATATTTTCAATGTATTGAGTAGATTGTGGAAACTCACTTTGGTGATTTTATAGAAACTGTAGCTTGGAAATTTCCGTCTCCAGACGGAGTGAAATGCACCGCCCAGCACCGACCCTTTCCTTGGGAGAAACTTACGGGCATCACGTACTTTGCCTTCCAGGTACCGCTGAACATCTGTGAACATGACGGAGGTTGTTATACAGGCGTTTATGCCAATTTGAGCACTAACAGCTTTAGTGTTATCTGAAGTAGACAAAGTGATAGTGTAGATGGTATATCAGTTATTATTTCCAAACAGTAGGAATTTACTCAAGACGAGTCAATCTTATAGGCAATGAAACAAGAAGCAATATGCAAGGTAATTAAATGTATATAAGAGAAAGGTGTAAGTCAAAGGATATATATTTTTTTTTTGTACTCGAACATTATCTATATATATAATTTGAACTGGTAATGGAAATTACGGGAAAACGGCAGAACATATTTCAATAAACGACCCCTCATATTGAAGCTTGGAGCTCAAAGTTTTTCGGAAAAATAGTAGTTTTCAGTGAAATGTCAATTTTTAAACATAATTTTCCTATTTTCCAAAATCCATCTGTCGTCAGTTTTCAGAACTAGCTAATTGCATTCACGGTCCACTTGATGCTCGCTTCGCTTCTCCTTCGAAGGGAACATCAAGTCGGCCGTGTTGCATTTCAGAATAAGACAAAACACACACTACAGTAAACAATATTACATGAAGGCCATGATGTGCAAGAATGCTGATATATTTAGAGCTCAAATTAAATTGGTTATTAGAAACTTAACTTACTAAAAATAATTTACAGGTTCGATTCTGTGGTGTGTAATTTTCTGGGTACAGCTGTGTATTGGGTATTAAAAACTACAAAACTTGAGGTGGTTTGATGACATTATTACCATTAGAAATGAAATATTATTGTAGTTAATGCCATGATGTGACTATTTTTCATTAATTATACATATTAATGCTATATTGATGATATGAAAGTGAAACGTTTTGGGGTTATATAAGTAGATGTAGAGAATAACTTAAATTAGATTTTGATTTCTATATTTTACTGAGCGGTTGCTATATAGTATATATAGTTTATGTTACTGAAAACTATAAAACTTACGTAAGATAATAATATTATTAAAAAATATTTTTATAGTTATTAATCAAGTGGGGTTGGGTCTTTTTCATATATTTAATGGCGGTGTGGTGTAGATATTTATATGCGTGGTTCTCTTCAGTACTGGCTCGAGAGAGAGTATCTTTCATTATTATGGAAGAAAATAACTTTCAGAATGTCTGGTATTCTTCATTGAAAATAAATCTGAAAAATGTTTGTTTGAACGTCTAATGAACTAAGTCTGCAGCATTTGCTGCACAAGCCACTAGTAATAGTATATTACGTTACAGAGTGGGGAAGTGCCATTCACAAAATCGATAAAAAGTTTGAGACTATTTCAATTTCCGAGATTTTGTAATGCACTTCACAAACGTGTACCCGGAGTGAGACAAGTGGCCAAGAAGCTTGGAGCTCCCATATTTAGTTCTTACAGCCCCGAAACACTTGCAAGGACGCGTTTGCGTACCTTTTAAATTTTTTCCTCCCAATTCTCCTCATTCAATTCAATTCAATCAATCACAAACGTGTATTGTACAACATATTTTGCACGATCATATTTTTAAAATTGAAAATACAGTATATTTTTATTGAAAATTTAGAGCAATATTATTCCAAATTCTTCGCAAAACTGCACTGTAATGGTAACTAAGTAACAATAACTGCACTGTAATGAGTCTATTTCAATACAGTTTTATGTTATGAAGAAAGGTTTCCTAGCAACAAGTTTCTGTGTGGGAATTCTAACTTTCAAGGCCTGACACCAATAATGGTAAATACAGCAAAAACACGATCGTACAGAAAAAGTCTTTATTATTAGTGCAAATGGCGCATAATAATTAAATGCCACATTATTGTACCAGCAGTTTCTGTCAGATGCGTTTCCAATTCACTGTGGGCTAAAGCAAGGAGATGCACTATCACCTTTACTTTTTAACTTTGCTCTAGAGTATGCCATTAGGAAAGTCCAGGATAACACAGAGGGTTTGGAATTGAACGGGTTACATCAGCTGCTTGTCTATGCGGATGACGTGAATATGTTAGGAGAAAATCCACAAACGATTAGGGAAAACACAGGAATTTTACTGGAAGCAAGTAAAGAGATAGGTTTGGAAGTAAATCCCGAAAAGACAAAGTATATGATTATGTCTCGTGACCAAAATATTGTACGAAATGGAAATATAAAAATTGGAAATTTATCTTTTGAAGAGGTGGAGAAGTTCAAATATCTGGGAGCAACAGTAACAAATATAAATGATACTCGGGAGGAAATTAAACACAGGATAAATATGGGAAATGCTTATTATTCGGTTGAGAAACTTTTATCATCCAGTCTGCTGTCGAAAAATCTGAAAGTTAGAATTTATGAAACTTGGACTCTCACTTTGAGAGAGGAACAGAGATTAAGGGTGTTTGAGAATAAGGTGCTTAGGAAAATATTTGGGGCTAAGAGGGATGAAGTTACAGGAGAATGGAGAAAGTTACACAACACAGAACTGCAAGCATTGTATTCTTCACCTGACATAATTAGGAACATTAAATCCATACGTTTGAGATGGGCAGGGCATGTAGCACGTATGGGCGAATCCAGAAATGCATATGGAGTGGTAGTTGGGAGGCCGGAGGGAAAAAGACCTTTAGGGAGGCCGAGACGTGGATGGGAAGATAATATTAAAATGGATTTGAGGGAGGTGGGATATGATGATAGAGAATGGATTAATCTTGCTCAGGATAGGGACCAATGGCGGGCTTATGTGAGGTCGGCAATGAACCTCCGGGTTCCTTAAAAGCCAGTAAGTAAGTAAGTAAGTAGAAATAAGGCCATCAGGCCTTCTCTTCCCCTCTACGATGGGATTACAACTACAATATTAAGAATACAATTACAATTATAATTGCAATTAATATTAAATTTACAAATACAATAAAAATCAAAGTACTAAAAGATTAACTGATTAATAAAGACTAGACAGTTTATTGTAGAAGTTAAGAAGAAAGAAATTTTTTAATTAAGTAAAAATTAAATCTACTCTACGCAGTAACAAAATGCTTAATAAGTTTGTTTTTGAACACTGCTAAATTCCGACAGTCACTGATGTCACTGGGTAGGGTATTCCGCGAGAGCGAGTTTGTGTATGATGATGAATACGATGATGTCTTATGTGTTGGTATGGCTAGTATGCGGCTATTTTGCGTGCGTGTGAAGAGATTATGATATGATAACAGGTAACTGAAACGGGAGGCAAGGTAGGTAGGTGTAGAAGTGTGAAGGACTTGGAAAAAGAGAACAAGATAATGAAAATTTCTACGTTCGTTAAGCCGTAGCCAGTTTAGAGTTTGGAAGGATGGGGTAATGTGGTCAGCGCGACAGACATCGCAGACGAAGCGAACACAAGAATTATGATCACGTTGTAATCTTTGCGACTGGTTGACATTGAGGTCATTCGGTAGAAAATCACAATAATCAAAGTGGGACATTACTAGTGTTTCCACTAGTATTTTTTTAGTGATAGCGGGAGAAATTTTCGACTGCTCTTTAAGAAATTAAGTATGGAAAGCACTTTTTTGATAATATGAGTTACTTGGTTATTCCAGTTCAAATGCGTATTGAAGTAAACTCCAAGGTTTTTAACACAGGAAGCAAAAGGGATTATTGTGTCTGGATTTAACTGGAAGAGCAAATAGGAAAGATTGGAGAAAGCTAGATTTGCAGTGAAAGACCTGCCCTTGAGCAGAACACTGAATGAAATTACTCCCGATAGCGTTAGTCTCAGCAGAAACTCCATAATGGGGAGCTGTCTTACATGATCCACATCGAACACATGCCTTAACATAACTTAACTTAAATACAGATAAATCACAGGCTATCTTATTTTCGAATAAAAGATTAATCCCCGATATTAATAAGCTGAACCTTTCTCCTGTGACTCTGAATAAAGGAATCATTCCATTCAGTTCAACTGTAAAAACCTGGGAGTTCATTTTGAATCTAACCTTACCTGGGATACGCATATCAAACACACGTGCAAGAAAGTACAGGGACATCATTTTATTTTTACTAACATTTCTAATATTAACCTGGCTATACCTTTGGATCAATGATTAAGAACCGGAAACACCGTTTGCTACCCCCTTCCACGACTGGAGTTCGATGATACTAGCGTAATATACAAACAAATCACTTTGCTAGGTATAGGAGGGAAGAAAAGTAGTTCATCCATTTACGTAAACTAGGAAATATCGTAATTTTGAGTTTGATAATTTTCATTAGGTTTTTTTTTTCAAACAAAATACAATAAGTGTTTTTACACACGAACTGAGCTGTACATGTGGACGTATTCATTATGCAGTGTATATTATACTGTCTACAGCACATTAGCGTACAATATAGAGAATGAAGTTAAATTGAAAAATAATCATAATATGGATATTTAAACACATTTTTGAAAATGATGGCCGTTCATTTCGATACAGGCTTCAGTTCTAATGTGCATATTATCGCACTATAGACTATTGTACGTAATTCCAATTACCAGATTTGTACTTCGTATTAGTAACTCATGTTGAAATAATTCTGTACCTACTCTATAAAAGAGATCTTACGTACTGTAAATTCAAACTTCACTTCTGCCCAATCCGAAAACATAAATTACTGAGACATGCTATGTACTGTCCGTCCAAGTGGTTATGTCGTAGGGTCGTAGAAAAGGAGGCAATCACGTGACAGTTAATTACTTAACGAGGCCCTTTTATTTAAGTTATTTTAAACAATTGTATGAGTATATTATTACGTAGACGTCCAATTCCTAACAGAAATTAATGTTCTCAGAAAAGAGCTAAGACAGTCCAGCCACTAGCATTTACAGAGAGGCGAATAGAAGCAGGTGGGGGAAACCGGGATGCGACGTAGGCAAATGGAAAATGATGCAATATTAAAAGCTCTTTCGTCACTGGAAAACGCGAACATATTTTTGGAACGTACTGTTTACTATGACCGTAATGCTACTATGACTGTATGTGCGGTCTTGGATCTGTGTGGAGGACGGTTGAACTTCATTAGTAGAAGAGGTGGGAGTGAAGTACATTCAAAAACTAAGGTACAATAAAAATTGAAGTAAAAATAAAATGATGTCCCTGTATTTTCCACTCTTCACTCATTAAAAAGATTGTACCACTATCCAGCTAAATTAAAGCAAACGCTTGTACAGACCCTTATTATGCCTCATTTCGATTATTGTGACGCTTTATTCAGTGATCCCAGGGTGGATTTATCCCAGAAACTGCAACGTGTTCATAATGCGTGTGTTCGTTTCATTTGTAATGTCGGCTACTACGATCACATTTCGCCTTCTTTCGATAAATTATTGTGGCTCAGGTTAAATGAGAGGAGAAAGTTACATTCCCTTTCTCTCTTATACCGAATTTTGCACACCTCTGCTCCCTCTTACTTATCTGTCCGATTCCACAGTCATTCTCAGTATCATAACTTAAATACTCGGTCACAATATGATAACACGCTAGAAATACCACTCCACACATCATCTCTTTATTTTCATCTTTCACTGTTGCTACTTCTCGTCACTGGAATTCTCTGCAGCCTGAAGTCAAGGGCTGCCGAACTTTAATTTCCTTTAATTGTAAATTAGAAAAATATCTTATGATGAGTTGCCAGACCTAACGCGTTGCAAATATTTAATGGAATGTGTTCCACTGTATTTATTTTTATTTATTTATTTATTGTTTCTTATTTTCATTGTGTAGTCATGTAATTCGTGTTTATTTATCACTTAACGCCAATATGTATCCCACTGTGTTGTTTTTTTATTATTAATATATTTTTATGTACATTTTATTCAATTGTCGGTTTCTGATTTAATTATGTGAATCCTACTTAATTGTAATCTAATACTAATATGTATACTAATGTGTTTATTTTTATTTCTACTGTGTACATTTTTTATTGAATTATCGGCTTCTGTTTTTATGTGATTCGTATTTGATTCTAACAAGTATTCCACTATGTTTATTTTTATTTTGTGAGGTAAATTTTTATGTAACTACCTCTTTTGATCTCATTATGTACCTAAATTGTATCAGTAGGGGAGAGTCGGGTAGTATCGGACATCGGGTAATATCGGACAGTGAGTTTCTTTCATCTACCACACGATGGTAGTACCTGATTGACATGGTTACGTTTCTGTGATGTTGCATAGAGAAACGTAACCATGTCATTCAGGTACTACCATATGGTGGTAGATGAAAGAAACGCACTGTCCGATACTACCCGACTCTCCCCTATGTAATTACTTAATTCTGATCCAGTTTTATGTTCAACTATGTAAGCAAGTTTTAATCCTGGTTGAGTGTAAGAGAAGGCCTTACGGCCTTAATTCTGCCAGGTTAAATAAAGCCATTATTATTATTATTATTATTATTATTATTATTATTATTATTATTAATAGTATTTAATCCTAAGATCTACGATTCTACAAGTACCATAGTCTCGCTTCTGCACTCACTTTACTGTCCAGTTTATCGACGGTTTGCTTTCCCAGGTCACATTGTGGATTAGCCGTTGCCAAGGAGGCTACGAGGCAAACCAGCAGCGTTGACAGAAATCCATCCATTGCGTCCTGAAATTAAGACGTCACAGAGCCTAGTACAGTAATTAACTATGGTTTGAACTAGAATCGTGCACAACCTCTTACGAAAAATATAAATTTAGGGGTTGGGTGCAAGAAAGGCACTTCTCTCAACTGCAAGTTTTGAGAAAATTGACGTTGAAAATTCAAACCGTAATAATGTCATGGATAAATATATAATAGGATGCGAAACTTACTGAGTTTCTCGTAACACATACTAGAGGCGCTGTTGTAGAAATTGATCTTGCTGCCATCTGTTTGTGGGAGGGGCGTTATTACATCTAGCAGCGCAACAAGTAGCGAAAAGAGTAATTACTCCATGCATTTAGCAGCGCACCTGGTGACGAAAATGTTAAACTGTGCAGAAAGTATTCCCTCCCACCCTCAACGATATTCAAAACTAACTCAATTTAAAATAACATTTACAGTTTTATTCCTCACAGCATATTCTACTGAAAATTCTTACCGGAGCCAACAGGAAGATAAAAGAGACGATGTGTTTTCACTACCCGATTAAAATATAACTAGACAGAGACAAAAATAAAGCAAAAGGTTAGATAATTGGGATTGTATTCTTTGGGTATTTATTGTACAGCACAATGGAAAAGTCTGCAAGAACTACTTAGATAGTTCAATTTATTATATTACTATTACTTTACAATACATTCAACAACACTATTTTTACAACGTCCATAAACATCACTGTTTAACATACACTGCTTATACACACGTATCACTTTATGTTCACTTATTAGCAAGTTTCTGTCCGCCATCTCGGCTCTTCGACTCTCCCGTACAGCAATATCTCGAACGGATAAATAGAGAACTCTGGGTAATGTACCCAACACTTAGTTCTAATGTTCACCACCTACGACGTTGGGCGCTGATCACCTTATTTCATACCTCCAAATCCAGATGGTGCTGACCGCAGTTTCGCATCCTATTATATATTTATCCATGATAATGTTATCTATGCACGCCTTTACATTTTGGGTACTCCTGGCCTCTATGATCACAGTATTGAACCACAACTTGGTGATCATATGCATAACAGATTAGAGAACACAATAAAGGGTTTTACTCAAAAAGGGCACATCCTCTAAAATGCCCTACTTGCATCCAGCCCCTCAATTATTGTATTGCTATTGAATGCCTAGCACTGTAGTCAGTATACAAAGCTCTTCCGTCTCGTGGAGTGTCTCATGTTCGGTTTAACCAACATTCGAGTTGTTCTTTATTCTTTGTAGGTAGATGGCAAAGGCAGACCACATTGAGCCATGCAGGAGTTCCAAGAACCCTTGCAAGGACGCGATTATCATCGTGTAGGCCTACAATTTCATTGATGATTCTTCTCTCACTACATTCATTCAATCAACCAATCAATCATCGATCCATCCATCAGCTCATTCATTCATTCATTCATTCATTCATTAACAGTTAATCATTCATTCATTCATTAACAGTTAATCATTCATTCATTCATTAACAGTTAATCATTCATTCATTCATTAACAGTTAATCATTCATTCATTCATTCATTAACAGTTAATCATTCATTCATTCATTAACAGTTAATCATTCATTCATTCATTAACAGTTAATAATTCATTCATTCATTCATTCATTAACAGTTAATCATTCATTCATTCATTAACAGTTAATCATTCATTCATTCATTCATTAACAGTTAATCATTCATTCATTAACAGTTAATCATTCATTCATTCATTAACAGTTAATCATTCATTCATTAACAGTTAATCATTCATTCATTAACAGTTAATCATTCATTCATTCGTTAACAGTTAATCATTCATTCATTCATTCCGAAATATAAAGAATACTGTTCGAGTTTGGGATTCGTCCACAAGAGCGTCACGACACGAGGAGATTTTACTCACCCGGTTGAGGATTGGCCACTGTCATCTGACACATGGCTATCTCCTAAGTGGCGAGCCTCAGCCGGAGTGTGATATGTGCCGTGTTCCACTTACGGTGGAACCTTTTTTATTGCTTTGCAGAAAATATGACCGTGTCCGCCGGCAATGTGGAATTCGGCCGACACTACGTGACGCTCTTGGAAATGATTTTAATTGTACAAATGCAGTTCTGAGATTTTTATCGAATATAGGACTGGATAAGGTGATTTAGTTTTTTTATTGACCCGTTTTACTTATCCCTCGGACCCTTTACATCTCGAGGTTACATTTGTTTTATATTTGATTTTATATTGTTTAGATTTCGGACCTTACACATCCGAACATTTTATAAAATGTTATTGTTTTTGAAATGTGATACATAATTCATCTCTGGTGGTCTTGTTTTATTATTTTATTTGTTCGTTTTGAATACCACCTAGGGTCGTAGAATTGCTCACTTTTACGTTTCTGTACTTATTGTGTATACTGCATTTGTGTACCTCGTTTTACCGTGACAACGCTTTTCAGTTCTTTTAGCACTCTGATTGTTATATTATTTGTATTTGTTTTATTAAGAATTTTAGATAAGGGTGCAAATAGGCATAATAACTGACGCGCCCTTTTTAAATCCTACTACTACTACTACTACTACTACTACTACTACTACTACTACTACTACTACTTAAATAATTAATTAATTCATTGATTGATTGATTCATTCATTCATTCATTCATTCATTCATTCATTCATTCATTCATTCATTCATTCATTCATTCATTCAGGTAGCCTATTACAGTTGGTATTGTCAAGAGCAAAACATATCTTCTTAAAAATGATTTATTAATGAAATAATGAATCTGGTTTTATTAAAAACTATTAACAACTACTGTTTTAGAAGTATGCATTTTGAGTTTAAATTATAAATGTTACAATAGAATGTATATTTTCTCTTCTAATTAGTAAGTAATTGCAATTTGTTATATTCTTGCAGATTTTATATTCTACATGACACTTACTTCCTTTGTTGTTACCGGTGTCCATTTGTTCATCTATATAATACGGTATGAAGAATACGTAATCAATTATAGGCCTATATTAAGCAAATACATTTCTTAAATTACACATAGTATGTAAATTTCCTTCAATTGTTAAGGCCCATTCATAACGAAAATTAAACATAACCGTAACATAAACACAGAAGTTTGCGCCCAGGTTACCTAACAGGATCATTCACAATGATTCACATAAACACTGACATTAACATTGCGTTAGACATTAACATGAAAGTTTGCAAACTCCAAACTTTCATGGTTATGCTTACGTGATTTGCAAACAGTACACAATCGTGGAGCGCTGAAGTATACGACAGAATACGAGGAAATGACGTCGTTGTTATGTTTCCATGGTTACCAAGTATCTCTGCGGTTATGTTTATGTTCCCATCGTGAATGTTCTTGATTTTACCGTAACGTTTACATTCTTAAGTTAACGCTGACGCTGACGTTATGTTTAATTTTCATGTTACTCCGTTTGTGTACTTAGAAAATGTCAGTGTTCTGTCTAGCCTGCAAAACTTCAGGGGGCAATCAGTTGATTCGATCGTATGCTCACTGATCGGTCAAATGAAAACCGGTTGTAAGCCCTATTCTGCAGCTCTCTAATTTGAACCTGGGTAGATACTGGGGACCGAATTCATAGTCAACACTTATCGTAAGAAAACACTTAAGCAGTTGCTTATAATAATTTCCAATTCACAAGTCCCACTGAAGTGAACACTTATTCAAATAAGGTAGCTTGTCAGCTTACTCAAGTGTTTCCTCATATGCATTGTAATCAGCTGATTCGGTATACAGTGGATGATGATTATGATTTAATTTAATTTATCGAGTTCTGTAATTAAAATGAAAATGAGTTTCGGCAAGCAAAAGATATATCAGAGATATGGAAAACCCTTTAGAGATGTATAATGATCAACAATTTAAGAGGAGATACCGTTTCGACAAGAACACTGTTGTGAATATTCTGGTGTCTCTCATTTAAATTCACAATACAACCATGAGGCTTACCGATTTCGCCATGCTGGAAGTACTGGTTGCTTTGCGATTTTATGATACAGCGGCATTTCAGGTAGATTTAAGTGTCATTTTTTTTCGAAAAGTATTCACGTCCCAACAAAGTGTTATTTGCATTTTTGTTTGTATCCTACCCAAGGAATAAGCTGTTAAAATTTGCGTAATTATATCACTTCCACTTTGTTTAACATAAAAATAACTGAAAAATCAATTAAAATGATTTACTTACAGGAATATTTCCGGAGTTAGCATTAAACTCAACTGCATTTTTTTTCTATGTCAATTTCTTCTTTTGGCGAGAACAATTATCTTTTTTTTTTTTTTTTCCGACTATATCTCCAAATTTCATAACTAGTTATCTTAGCTCACTTCTTTCTTTTCCGTAAAATGCTTTCTGGACATCTTGTATAATTTTTAGCTCTATAATATTTACTTCTGTATTTGTGTATGACAATAATTCCGATTTAACAATTTGAAGGCGCTGGAAAACAATTGAATGTACGAAAGCGTTCACGTCTAGCCATGTTGCCATATTTCTTTCGATGTCAAGGGAATGCTCAGGGCATATGAATGAGTAGCGTCTCTGCAATAGCCTACGATCTGAAATAAGTGCTAAGGAAATGCTCATTACTTAAGTGTTTCCTCATTTTATAAGTGACGACTATGAATTCGACCCTAAGAGAAAGATTATTTGAGAACAGTATTATTTCCCCTAACTTTATTATTTATAATTTTGCTCTTTTATCATTTTAACAACACAGTTCTACTATTGCAAAAAATGATAACACAAACTTATCGCACTGATACTGTTTTCTGCTTCTCCATGACAACAAATGTAATCTAGTCCGTGTATGAATTGACAAGCTTATTTAATCAATTTTTACCCACAGAATATTAAAATATGCTCGTTTCACTATAGGGCGTATGGAATTTTAACAGTTCTATGGTAAATAAAACATATTAATAAACTAACATTTTTATATTCCAATATTTAAAAAAAATGGCTGCAAAATGTCTTATGGATATGCTGTACTCACGTATAACTGTTGCTGACCCTCTTCCAGGTGAGAACTTAGTTGCACCTCAGACCTGCCGGTATTTATATGAATCTAGTGTCACATCACGTTGACATTGTAAATAACGAGACCAATAAATCAAGGCCTTCAGAAAACAATAAATTTTGTTACACATAACATTGACATTGAAGAGTGTCAAGGCTAAGATGATTCAGAAAACAATGAAATAAATTATTATGAAGTAAATTTATTTTTGTCGTCTAATTTAAGGGGAGATGATGGTATTTTTTGGTGAAAAATGAGTAAATTAAAAAAAGTTCTTTAAAATACTCTGTGATATGTGTGGAATGCATAGCATAATATTTTATGGGTATCAGATGTTGCGACGCTATTTTTAAACTTCCTGCGTTATGGATTTTTAAATCACTCGCCCGCTTTTATTGTTGTTTCCGGTAAATTTAATTTAAAAAAAAAACTTTAAAATATTCTTTGATATGTGTGGAATGCATTGGATAACATTTCGTGTTTATTTGTGCCCTTATCGGATGTTGAGACGCCATTTTTAAACTTCCTGTGCTATGGATTTTTGAATCGCTCGCCCCCTTTTATCGGTTTACGGTAACTTAATTTTTTTGCTACATTGCCAGACAAAAATGCATATAACTTCTGAACTATTAAAGATGCATACATGAAATTTAGAACACACATTCTTTAGACTATTAGGAAACGTTTCTCTGTAACAGAATTTTGTTAATTTATTTCATTTTAAAACTTCGCCCGTTTGTTTGCAAGAAAGGAAATCAGAAAAGTGTTATTAAATTTTAATTGTTTATTTTACAAAAGTAGGAACAAATGTCAAAATTCTGTTACAGACAGTTTGTAGAGCATGCTTTTGCGAGTACATTGCAAAAAACTGGATGAATCTGCCTTTAAAAATGGTTTAGATATATCGGTTTTAGTAAAATCCTGCATTGGGTATATTTTTTTTCAAATCTGGGCCTCTCTACATACAAAAAATTAATAGTTTACACCAAATAGGAAAAAAGTTAAAAAATACAATCCTCTCCCCTTAAGCAAGTAATTAAGTTCGATGACATACAAAATAGGGAAGACCAGCGGATACTTGGATGAAAGAAATACTTCCAACATTGAGGGAGAGGATATTGATGAAGGGCCGTATTGAGAGACATTCTTAGCGCGGGCTTCCGGTGGATGATCAGCGAACTAACGTTTTTCGTATTCATAAACCAGTGTTAGCGATATGATATGATATGAATCCTGTACAAGTAACAAGTCGATAGCCGGGGCTAGTTTAGCACGCTCGTAGCGCGGGCTAGCGAAATGTCTATGAATAGCACCCTAAGTGGCTTAGTGCCGGAATTGCCTAATCCACATATTTTTAGTCGCAGATTTCTGCATAAAATGACTGTAAATTGTCATTTATATGTGTGCGAAAGTGGAAGTAATAAATAAATATTAGATTATAGTAAATGAGAGATAATTTGCAATTGAGAGGATGTAGTTTTAAAAAAACGAGGTCTAAATTTAGACTTCAATAACTTTCTTGAGTGTAATTGTGGCTTAGGCAACTCTCGCACCAAGCCACTCAATTTATGATTTTAAGTCCCTTAATAATTTTTTAAAATAATTGATTAAATGGGGAACTTACTCGTGTTAAATATGTAAACATGTGCGGCTTACATCTGTTTCGGTGCTACCTGCATGTCACATCAAAATGAACAGGTGAATGCGTGTTAAAACTATATCTTTGTGAATTCATAATCAAAACGTTTTTGTAAGTAGAGACCTTTTATTCGACATATTACAAGAAAAAAATATTCCAAATTTGCTATTCCAAAATATAATAGAAATTTACACGGACAGCAAAATAAGTGTCAAAATAAATAACTGTATATCCGAAAGAAAATTAGTTAATAATGGAGTTCGACAAGGTTGTCCACTATCACCAACTTTATTTAATATTTATATAAATGAAATTATTTTAAAATGGAACCAAATCTACACATCAGGAATCAAAATAACCAGTGCTCTAACATTAAATACCTTACTCTATGCCGATGATCAAGTCATAATTTCCAATTCAGAGGATAATTTACAAAGAGGATTGTATACATTAAATGAAATATTAAAAGATTTTGGGATGGAAATTTCAGCACAAAAATCAAAAGTAATGGCATTTTTAGGACAAGACCCAGTGAGAAGTAAAATAATACACAATAACCAATGCCTCGAACAAGTGAAAAAATTTAAATTAACTGGGTTGTGAAATATCTTATCAAAATGAAAAAGATGTGAACAAGAAAATTACCAAATTTACACAAATTCTAGGAATAATAAACAATACATTAAAAGTTAAATTAGTACAAAAATCTACAAGAATAAAAATATATAATACACTAGCATTACCCACCCTTCTATACGGAAGCGAGATTTGGACATTAAAGAAAAAAGACATGAACAGAATCAAAGCAACGGAAATGAAATTTTTCAGGAGAACAGCAGGATATACTCTTTTAGACCGAAAAAGGAATGAAGAAATTTTAGAACAATTAGAAGTAGAGTCAGTAGAAGAAAAAATCACCAGATACAAATTCAATTGGCTAGATCATGTAAGAAGAATGGAAAATTCAAGAATCCCAAAAATTATGATGCAATATAAACCTAGAGGACATCGTCGACCAGGAAGACCGTTAAGAAGACTGCTAGATGGGGCCGAAACAGGTCTACAGAGGCCTAATTCGTGAAGGATGATGATGATGATTGTTTTAAGTGTTTTAATGTTAGTTTATATTTATCTATCAACAAAACTAGTTAAAATCAAATAATACTAATAATAATACAATTAATAATAATAATAATAATAATAATAATAATAATAATAATAATAATAATAATAATAATAATAATATACTAATAATAAATCTGTAACCAAAATTTTTCTGGCAATTTTCGCGTTTCCAAAAATAATGTGTGGTAACATGTATAATTAACCATCCTGAGATCAAAAATCGCATTTTTGAAATTTTTGATTGTATGTCTGTCTGTCTGTCTGGATGTTTGTTACCTTTTCACGCTGACGGATTTTTATGAAAATTTATATATAAATTAAGTTAGTCCCAAGTTATATTTTAGGCTATATGGGATTCAAAATACTTTATTTAAAAGGGGAGTTATAAGGGGGCCTGAATTAAATAAATCGTAATATCTCACTTATCATTGATTTTTATGAAAAATGCTGCATAACAAAAGTTTCTTTGAAAACAGTTTTCGATAAGTTTTGTCCTATGCAACATTTTGATAGGACAGATATTTAACGAAATATACGAGTTTTAAAATGAGTGGTTCAGTGCCAGAGTTGCCTGAACCACACTGAAAAAAGTTATTGAAATCTAAACTTAGACGTCGTTTTTTTTTAATTACGTGCTCTTAATAGGAAATTATTTCTCATTTACTATCTTCTAATATTATCTAGTACATGTAGCTACTTTGACACAAAATATATGAATTATAATTTACAGTTGTTCTATGCAGAAAACAGAGGCTTAAAAATTTGTGGGTTGGCAACTCTGGCACTGAGCCACTAAAATAACAGAGCGTTTTATCAGTGTCGCCTCAGACTAATAGACTATGATGCAATGAAAACAAATGACTGCGTCTATTTAAGACGGCCTTGCACAACAAATGCAAGATATTCATTTAACATTGTTTTTATACGAATATAATTGTATTCTATGATGGGAATATACATGAAATATGCACCATAGGAATTTCAGTGCTAAAATTTACATTTTGCTATATCAGATTCTCTAATTATTATTATTATAGAAGGGAATGTCATTAAGGTTTTTTATAAAGAATAAAATTCCGCATCCAATCATACCATGAAAAAACAGTTTTTGGCTGGGGATAAAAAATATAAAAAGTAATACAAAATATTCTCGCCACAGAAACTGCACTAAATTTTAATGCATCCTAATCATAGTTGGCCATGGATTAGTAAAAACAATAGAATGCAAAGCTATTGGATCGGTGTCGGTTAGAGTTCCCGGGTAGCTCATGGTAGAGCGTTGGTACGTTAAACCAAAGGTCCCGGGTTCGATACCCGGCTCCGGAACAATTTTTCCCTCGAAATTATTCAAATCAACTTTACAGGGAGTTATACCTGAAATCTTGACTTGCATAATACACGTCACTGTTCGTTAACAGAAAACCACAATTAAGTCACACGGAGTTAGTGTGCACTCGAAGTTGGTTGCTTGACGGTTGTCAGCCCACTTTGAGGTCTGTGGATATAGAGGGAAAAATTGGATCGGTGTCGGTTAGAGTTCCCGGGTAGCTCATGGTAGAGCGTTGGTACGTTAAACCAAAGGTCCCGGGTTCGATACCCGGCTCCGGAACAATTTTTCCCTCGAAATTATTCAAACCTATTGTTGTTTATAGTTCATTAATTAATCTGAGAAAATGTATTCCATGATAGAAACAGTTCAAATTATGGTATTATACTGGAAACAGTGCACATAGAGTATGTGAGATGTTCAGTGAGGAATATCAATTAAGACCGGCACCAAGTCATAAAACTTGGTTATTGTTTAGCAGCAAATGGAGGTCTATTTGGATATTTATCGCGATTTACTATTTACCATGAAATAATGTAAACATTGGTATTTGAATTCTTAATTTGTAGAAACACATTCATTTATTTCCCCATTAAATTTTATTATAACTGGTTGGATCCTAAACTAATTTGTTTCGAAAACAAATATCAGTTATTCATGACCTACTGTAATTACGCTTTCATTAAAGATGGTTACAATAATAATTCTGTGGCCGGGAGGAAAAAGGGCTTAAGTCAATTTTTTGTTAAATTAAGATTTTTATATACTCTGAAAGCGGAAACAATTCTCTACAATCTGGTAAAACGGCTGAAGTCAAATAAGGCACCTGACTGGATTTATAGAGCGTTACCAAATGTCCTAAGTACTTTTCGAATCGAGCACACACAGAATAAAAGGCTTAAGAATATGTAATACTTTATTCCTTACAAACTATCACGTGTTTATTTTCCATGCTACCCTATTAAAAAGGTCTAACTTGTATTTTAGTCATTTTATCACATACTGATGCCTTTTCCTTTTAAAATTTTAAGCACCAGGGTAAACAGTCTTATAATTGTTTAAGACCCATTTTGCATTCCTAATAATTTACATTTCTCATTTACAGTATTTTGACATGAAAAAGGTCTTATATTTAAATAGTCCCTTCTACTCAGTTTGGGTCCTAGTCTTAAAAGGGCTTAAGTGCGGCTATTTTTGGAAATAATCAAGAAAATTGTTAAATGAGCAACATTACCTATTTTAGAAGAAATATAAACAAATAATATCCAGCAAAAACCCCTTAATTAAAAACTCTATAATTGAAACCAATTTCAATCTTTCTACTGCTCTCCTGAAAAGTATAAAATTTTTACTCAAGACCTTTTTCCTCCCGGCCACAGAATTACTTTTTAATTTTAATTAATTCCAAACACACAGATAATCAAAATATTAATTTAATAAAACAAATGGATGAAGAATTTTTTATCTAAAAAACTTTAATTACATATCCTTCTACTGCATTATAATTAGGGGAACTAATGTAACAAAATATAAATTTTATCATTTAAATCTCTATGGTGTGTGTTTTAAGTCACCACTCGGTATACTGTAAAGGTTTATCGGTATTAATATACAGAGAATGTTTGTGTGTTTGTATGAAGTAATCTCTGAAGCCATTTAACCGATTTGGATAATTCTTTCACCATTTGAAAGTGTAATTTCTCTAGATTGACAATACTATATGCAATTATGGTAACTTCTAAGAGAATCGAGGTCTGAGGTAGGATTAAAATAGATTCATACTCAGAGAACTTGATATTCTGTAATATATCGTATTACTTGATTATTTAAATTTTATTTGGTCCACATAAAATACTGTAATTTTATACATTTCGATTTTTTTCTACAGCACATGTACTACTTTTACGAGTTTTGTGGTAAATATGAATATTTCACTTGGACCAAAAATACAGGACATACGGAGAAAAAATTAATATTTTACCATTGAGCTCAGGGGAGCCAAGTCATTATACAAAGCGTCACGAAATGGCGTTCCTGTGCTCATAATTTACTCATATTTCTTTCCTGTGTTTTTTAACATAATATTTATGTACCACATTCATTTTCATTTTTTTTTTTATTTACATGAACGCACAACAGAACGAGTTGGTTCAGACGGCAGCGTTTGAGACTCGCATTCGGGAGATCCCGGTTTCAAACCTCGTGGTAGACCAATCTGACTGGGGATTCTCATGGTTTCTCTTAGTCACAAAGGCAAATGGTGGATTGGAAATTTGCATACCACGATTCATTCTTTCTGTCATGTGTAGTGTGGGAGGATATCGAAGTTGCACGTTATTCTGTAGTGTAGGTTGGACATTAATAAATTACGTGTCCCATTTTGAGTCTCTTAACACTTAATTTGGCAAAGCCTCATTTCTCACACTAATTTATTAAACCTTGTCGGACTGTAAAGAAAACAATTATCGCAATATCCATTATTTTTATGTGTTGTACAATATTATAGTATTGCGAAATTTTAATTTTCCTACCAATTTTTTTATTGTTTTATTAAAATTATAGCATACTAGTGGCATTGTACAGCAAATGCTGCAAACTAAGTTCATTAGACGATCAAATAAACATTTTTCAGATTTATTTTAAATGAAGAATACCAGACATTTTGAAAGTTATTTGCTACCATAATAATGAAACATAGTCCTTCTGAATGGATTTTTATACCAAATACTTTTTCTTGAACCTATTTACCTTCAGTTTTTGAGTTTCAACCCGAAAACGCAAGTAACAATGTCAGGACGATCAGTGGGGTTTTCATGTTGGAGTAAAGCAATAGCTACTTCAGGTCATTGTGGATTGTAGGTGAAAGTTAAAGAAAGTCAGGTTTGCTATGCTTTCGAACAATAGACGTACTATCTTGGTATAGCTGCTGGATGTAGAGCTTGAAATGTAGAGGGTAAAATCATTTTATCCTGCTAAGAGATCTTGCTGAGATGATCGAGAGACTTCAAAATTTTGTAGATCTCTTATTTTATCATTAAGTAATACCCTTGGTCTTTCCTTATTAACTGTAATTTTTGCGCTCTCTCGAGCCAATACTGAATGATTCATATAAATATCTACACCATATCCCCATTAAGTATATGAAAAAGACCCAACCCCACTTGTTTAATAAGTATAAAAATATTTGATTTTTAATAACAATATTATTATCATCTTACGTAAGTTTTGCAGTTTTATATATATACTATATTTATAGCTGCCATTTAGTAAATTATAGAAATAAAGATCTAATTTAAGATATCCTCTACATCTACTTATATAACCCCAAAAGGTTTCACTTTCATATCATCAGTATAGCATTATTATGTATCATTAATGAAAAATAGTCACATCATGGCATTAACTATAATAATATTTCATGTCTAATGGTAATAATGTCATCAAACCATCTCAAGTTTTGTAGATTTTAATATCCAATACTCAGCTGTACTCAGAAAATTACACACCGCAGAATCAGACCTGTAAATTATTTTTAGTAAGTCTAGAAGTCTTTAACAACCAATTGAATTTGAGCTCTAAATATATTAGTAATCTTGCAGGCCATGGCCTTCGTGTAATAGCCTATTGTCTATTGTAGTGTGTGTTTTGTTTTATTCTGAAATGCAATTATTTCTCAAAAATAACGAAAGATGGATTTTGGAAAACTAACGCTTCACTGAAAGTTACTATTTTTCTGAAAATCTTTGTATGCCAATCTTCAAAATGACGGGTCATTCATTAAAATCCGTTCAGCCGTTTTCCCGTAATTTCCATTACCAGTTCAATATATATATATATATATATATATATATATATATATATATATATATATATATAGCCTATTAACCCGTTGTATCCTATAGGATATATTGTCAATTTAAGGGTTAATTACTAGATAACACTGCGCGGTTGTGTCCTTCTTTACCAAGAATTATGGCAGAGAGCATCCAGGCTCTGCTGCCTCCTGAAGGAACGGTAGTACGTGTGAGGCTCTGAATTCGATTTGTGCTTCGTTCATTTTAGTGAATAAGTATAAGTTGTCCATTGATAATTTGGGGTAATACTCTCTGGAAAATGTTCTATACGTTAATGTTAAGTAGATAGGCCTATTGTTTTTATGTAGTGAGTGCTTCAAAATAACAAAGCAAAAAGCTTGGTTATACCACAGTCTACTATATACAGTCACGAAGCTTGAGTTTTGAGGGTGCTAGAAACAATAGACTGTGACGGTACTATTTTGCATTGCCTGTAATGAGGCGATATTAGCGATCCTAGTGGTGAGCAACTATCTAATGTTTGCATATTTACTACGTATTGAGCTTCGCGACTGTATATACTAGACTGTGGTTATACGTAAACATTTCTGACTCAAGGCAAAACAAAATTCGGAGAGTTAATAAGAGCGAGGAAGAACGGGAGATTCGTTTACGAGCTAACAATGCAATCATTTCAGCGGCTGCACCAAGAGGAACTAGCATCGAACACTTTGATCGACTTATCGATAAGAGTTCGAACTTAGCCTCGAGAAAGAGGAAAGAGTGCTGAACATTCTCTAGGAGTTAACGAACAACGAAAACGTAGTCATTTAGTATGCAGTAATATTATGTCAGGCTTGCATTCCATTATGATCCAAATATTGACTATGCTCATTTGAATTGTGTTAAAATAGAATTAATAAACTATGCAATAAATGCAATGCAAGAAATAGGGTAATGAGTCAAACAGATTATGTTGCGCTGTTGTAAAAGTTGTTCCTCCTGAGATTCAAGAGCCTCCACAACACACAAAATTTACTTATCCGAGTACATCCGTTAACAACAAACTTCTTAAATAATATAAGACAGTACAACACCTTATTTCAAGTGGCATCGTTTGGTGCAAGAGAAATACATAAAGTCAATTCTATGCCATCATTTAAAGTTCAAGCATAGCCTTATCATTTAATTGGAAGTCTTCTTCCAGCCCTCAGTTCTTACAGGTATATTTTATTTCTGACGCTGATCAATTGTCTATTAGGTCTAATATAGTATCAAGCTTAAAAGTAGAATTGACTGAACAACTCCAGAAAGTATTGCATGATAATAACAGTTAAATTTATAACCATATACGATAGAATTTAACACGAAAAAAGACATATAATACATATTCCGAAGTGATATAGTGTTAAAAGTTGTGTAATCAAGATGTATTATAGTTTTAAATACAACTGCCAAAATGATTCAGGAGCAAACAACTTACAACATACAAAAAGCTATTATTCACTAAGCAATTACGAAAGTCCACCGCTGTGGAGTAATGGTCAGCGTGTCTGGCTATGAAACGAGCGAGCCCGGGTTCAAATCATGGTTGGGACAAATTACTTGGTTGGGGTTCTTTCCGGCGTTTTCCCTCAACCAATGCAAACAGAATTGCTGGGTAATTTTCGGCGTTGGAATTCGGACTCATTTCGTCATCATTAATTCACATAATCATCATCATCATCATCATCGTCATCCACGGGTTAAGTTCACGGTGCGTCGTGTTGTACTTGTACCGGTATTTTATGGAAGCTGAGCCAGGGCATTTATATCGACAATTTCATTCGCAAATTTTCGGGAACTTTACAGAGAAGGACATGTAGGTCCGTGGCCCATTTCTTTTAGGACTTATTCCGATATTTGTCTTAGCGCCTTAGAAAAACCACGGAATACCTTAGGGTACGTATACGTTGGAGCGACGATAAACGATAAAAGAAGCAGCGATGCTACATCAGAAAGAATTGAAGCATGCATTGTCATTGAGGTGTGCATATTGGAGTAACGATAAAAGCGAAGATACACGATAAAAGCGACGAAAAAGAAAAGTACCATTTTCTTCGCTCTTGTCGTTCATATGATCTCTGATTAAGATAATGTTAATCTGTATAAATACCGGTGATTATCAATATATCCGAATATTAATCGATTTATTATTATTTCGGCTTATTAAATTAATTATTGTAGACATTGGCAAATTGATCAGTTGTGTATTTATTCGTCACATGTTATGTGATCACAAGAACCAATCACAACACAACGAATTTATACTATCTTTGGAATGAGAAACGGGTTTAATTTTGTACGTATTTAAGTTATATTAACCTTGAACTTAGTAGCTGATATTTCCTATGTATCTTCTTTCATTAAGTGGATGCATAGAATATCTTCTACTGATAAATCAAAATGTTCGCTTCCCGCGTCCCCGTTGCTCCGATATGAACACTTGATTCTTTGATAATACCAAAGCGTCGCTAGATCATTTCTCTATTTATCATTGCTCCAACGTGTACGTACCCTAAGGCAGGATGACAGACAAAGGTACACTGGCGTTCAAAGATATCTGACCTACGTACGACTTTATGATCGTGTAAGCGAATTTTCTACCACGGGATAAGTCAGAACCAAAGATATAAGAAATTGACGAACTATTATTGGGACGATTAAAAAGTGTCGGGTAAAATGATTATGTAGATTAAGCATAAATTATTCTCCTAATAGACAATAACAGCGGTTTCCAGTCAAACTCAGTGTTGTTTTACAATCAGTAGAGTGGGGTGAAAAATTGAATTCTATAACACGGGTATATTTATCTCTATTGGCAACAGTGACTATTATCTTCGCCATCTATTCATAGAAATAATAACTTCAGAAGCCACACTTACACCAATAAATTATCGATCACAATCGATTAGTAGGGTCAGGTATCTTTGAACGTCAGTGTACAGTGACGTTCAAAGAGATCTGACCTAAGATTTTATGATCGTGTAAGCGAACTTTTCAACCACGGGATAAGTCAGAACCAAAGATACACAAAATTGACAAACTTTGAAAGAGTTCCGCTAGTTCTCAATGATATCACATCATAATTTGGGGCGGTTAAAAAGTAAGAGAAAATGATTACGTAAATTAAGCAGAAATTATTATCATGATTGACCATATTAGCGGTTTTACATTCAGTAGAGTAGGATGAAAAATTGGTGCGCTGTATTTGTTGTCCTGCGATATATCAAAGAGATGAATGTCTTCTCCTTTAATGTCTTTGATATCAACGAGCACAGAAGACATATATTTACTTACTTACTTACTGGCTTTTAAGGAACCCGGAGGTTCATTACCGCCCTCACATAAGCCAGGCATTGGTCCCTATCCTAAGCAAGATTAATCCAGTCTCTACCATCATATCCCACCTCCCTCAAATCCATTTTAATATTATCTTCCCATCTACGTCTCGGCCTCCCCAAAGGTCTTTTTCCCTCCGGCCTCCCACCTAACACTCTATATGCATTTCTGGATTCGCCCATACGTGCTACATGCCCTGCCCATCTCAAACGTCTGGATTTAATATTCCTAATTATGTCAGGTGAAGAATACAATGCGTGCAGCTCTGTGTTGTGTAACTTTCTCCATTCTCCTGTAACTTCATCCCTCTTAGCCCCAAATATTTTCCTAAGAACCTTATTCTCAAACACCCTTAATCTCTGTTCCTCTCTCAAAGTGAGAGTCCAAGTTTCACAACCATACAGAACAACCGGTAATATAACTGTTTTATAAATTCTAACTTTCAGCTTTTTTGACAGCAGACTGGATGATAAAAGCTTCTCAACCGAATAATAACGTGCATTTCCCGTATTTATGCTGCGTTTAATTTCCTCCCGAGTGCCATTTATGTTTGTTACTGTTGCTCCCAGGTATTTGAATTTTTCCACCTCTTCGAAGGATAAATCTCCAATTTTTACATAGTAGACAAAAACAGTTTGGAGGTGAAGCCGCGCTTGCGGCCAGTCGCCATCATGAAGCTATCAAAACATTAGCTCCCGCTTAGCATATGGGCAGTTAATTGTGGTGTTACATCGTCGTTTTTATTCATAAATCAACCAATTTCAAGATACCTACATACGCTGCATATGACTGCACAAATAATTTTCAAATAAAATTTTTGGAATAACTTTTCACAGCTATTAAGGCAATGTATCGGTGAAATTCTGGTAAAAAATTGGAAAAGTTTTTTTTTTTAGTTTTTCAGTATTTTATTTTGAACAAACTTTCTATTTTAATATGGCGCTCTACTCTGGAAAGTTCTAGGGCAACAGGATGATGGCCTACAGTTTTTCATATTTTAATTTTGAAATTCACTTTTCTGTAATATTTTTTTCAGCATTTTGTTGCATGTCTTCAAATTTTCAGGAATTGTGTCTTAAATTCTGAATTAAAAATCTGATTTGGACTTTTTTTTCATAGTGTTAATAACTTAATAATCATGTAATTTTAAGAAATCTTTGGCAGGTAATATAAAATGCGAAAAGAAAAATCATATAAATATTTTAAAAATTGTTAATAGAAAAGTAACAACAGTTTCTTAAGACTCCAAATCAGTTTGTTTATATTGGTCTTGTGAGGCAAATATTAAATTTATAGATAGAAATTTGAAATTGCTCATTGCATGGTGCATATTGATGAAATATTAATTTAGCGATTTAAAATTTAATTAGAAATTGATATCTCAGGAATGGTACACTATGCAGCAGTGCAGTTTGGTGTGTTCATTTTTATGATCTGGTAAAAAAATTTGAAGTTCATAGATTAATAAATACAAATTTTAGGATTTTCACCGAAGTATTGCCTTAATATGCTTGTGTGAAATGTACTTCTTATATAATGATTTAGCCTAGATTAGATTCGTATTGTTCATGTATTAGTCTGATTAAGAGAAAGGAATATTGTATTGATATTACTGTAATTAATTTTTGTAATCACGATACCACGAAATCAAACTTAAGCTTTGCAGAAAAACATTAATTACGAGTGAAGTTGATCTAACTTAACCCAAGATGAAAGCCCAGATCACATATAGATTGCTCGTTGCTGTGTTAAAATCGGTTGCACTTTGAAGAGAACCGCCAGGATCGCCACTCGTCTGCCGTAAACGAACACGAGATAGCAGTACAGTCGCTAATGCAATTCAAATGGGAGTTATGACGGGACTCCTTATGTAACAACTAGATGGCACATAGTAAACCTGACAAAAGTTGTTAACGTCAAAACCTATAACGCCGAGCAATCTGGGTATATATGATCTAGGATGGAAGTTAAAGTGCCACGTGCTGTAGAGAAGCTAGCACTGGGTGTACCGAGGTTTCTCTTCAACCAAATGGAATAAAAATATAAAGAATAAAGGTGAAACTTCGGTATCTTCCCATACTGCACAATTCCTCGGTCTCATAACATTTAAATAATCCCCTCAACTCACCCACTAACCTTGTCACATACTCTGCTTAATGTTACTTAGCTATCCCCTCATTTAACCCATCTTTGATATTTAGTTCAGACGTCAGTCCCGTGTGTAGTGTGCGGTGATATTAAAGATTGGCCAGAATCATCATCATCATCATGTTCTTCTTCTTCTACTTCTTCTTCAGCCCCGTATGCCGCTAAGCGTCGGGGCACTTCGTTTTGTCCATTTCATCGACTCCTCTCGATTTGGCCAGAATAAAGTAGGTAGGGATGAATCAGAACCAAAGACATAACAAATTGATCAACTTTGAAATAGTACCACTATTTTTCAATAGGTGACACTATTAGGCCTATTGGGACGGGTAAAAAAAGTGTTGGGGAAAATGGTATGTAGATTAAGTATAAATTATTGTCAAAATTGACAGTGTCAGCGGTTTCCCGCTGAACGTAGTGGTTTTTTTTACAATGATTAGAGAGTGACGAAATTTTTAATTCTATAATGCGGGTATATTTATGTACTATTGTCGACACTGACTGTTAACTTCGCCATCTATTCATAGAAGTAATAACTAAAGAAGCCACTCTTACATGAATAAATTATCGATCACTAGAGTCAATTACGAGTATCTGTAACTCATCTGAAACCAGAGAAACTATCCTGAGAGAAGAAAGCCTGATTACCTGCATTAATTCAGTTGAAGGACTACTTTTCTTTGAGATGTTAACTTCTCAACATTCGTAGAAATATCATAATTAGCACATTCCGTGATTTTAAAGATACGTTGGAAATCATTGGTGATATGAGTTATTACGTTTAGTATAGCGGTATTGTGACCAATAATCGATAGGTTGAGTCGTGCGATATATCGATACGTTTTGACTTCCGATATTTGAATGTTTTTGACATTTGAAGAGCTTGTTGATTGAGAATTAAATATGGCGTGTGATTATTTATTATTTTAAAGCTCTATGGCCTTTATTGCGTCGAAATGTCTGAAGGCTTTTGTAATTTTTGAAACGAAGTGTCGGGTGGACGATCTGAGAATCGCAATATTATCCCTACTGATCTCATTCGTGTAAATGTGATAAGAGGACAGCTTCTACGGAAAATACATCCTTTGAATGTGTATGTTTTTGTATTCAACCGAATATTACATTGATTTATGAGTGAGTGCATGGTTTAGTGTACACTGGATGTCTTGTGTTCTGAAGTTGACTTAATATTAATAGAGTTTGTGATTGACTGTGATTTTGATGTATGTATGTATTTATTTACATTGCAATTGGGCAAGCACCCAGTGGCAGTGGTGTACACAATACAAACGATACAAAATAAATTTACAATACACAATACAATAAGAATACACAATATAATTTTACACAATAAATTACAATTAATAATAATACATAAAATAACCTAATTAATAAGTGCGCCTAATTTTACAATACAACCTACATATGTATAGGCCCTACATAAGTTTCACTGATAATCTTTCACTTGATCATTGATGTGGCTCAGCAATTTTTCTTAATTTTTCATGTACATTTTTAACTTTTATGTTGTGTGAAATGGATGGTCGGGACTTGATTGTTGACGTAAAAACATTTTTGCATCCTATACGGTGGCCATATAGCATTGATTTTCGTAAGAAATTCTATGAAAACCACAGGATTTTTTATATTTTGTGTAATACATGTTTTTTGTTATATTGTTTTATATTATGCTGGGAACCTTTGTTGGTGCAGTGAATATTTGCGGCTTTACGAGACGTAGCCCCCTAAAATTTGGTAAATTTATGTATCCCCTATTGGTTACAAATACGTTTGCGACGTCCCTTCCATTGTATATTTAAAATTACTCAACTGCCTTCAGATATTATTGTACAATAAATTCCATAGAACTTTCATACATAAGCGAAAGTAGGTCACTTACCATCGAGCGAAAGTAGGTCACTTGCCATCCGGCGAAAGTAGGTCACTTGTCATCCAGCGAAATTAGGTCACTTGCAATCGAGCGAAAGTAGGTCACTTGCCATCCAGGGAAAGTAGGTCACTTGCAATCAAGCGAAAGTAGGTCACTTGCCATCCAGCGAAAGTATGTCACTTGCAATCGAGCGAAAGTAGGTCACTTGCCTTCCAGCGAAAGTAGGTCACTTGCCATCCAGCCAAAGTAGGTCACTTTTCATCGAGCGAAAGTAGGTCACTTGCCATCCAGCAAAAGTAGGTCACTTGCCATCGAGCGAAAGTAGGTCACTTGCCATCCAGCGAAAGTAGGTCACTTGCCATCCAGCGAAAGTAGGTCACTTGCCACCCAGCGAAAGTAGGTCACTTGCCATCGAGCGAAAGTAGGTCACTTGCTATCGAGCCAAAGTAAGTCACTCCCACCCAGCGAAAGTAGGTTACTTGCCATCCAGCGAAAGTAGGTCACTTACCATCCAGCGAAAGTAGGTCACTTACCATCCAGCGAAAGTAGATCACTTGCCATCGAGCCAAAGTAGGTCACATGCCATCCAGCGAAAGTAGTTCAAATGGTATCGAACCAAAGTATGTCACTTGCCATACAGCGAAAGTAGGTCACTTGCAATCCAGCGAAAGTAGGTCACTTGCCATCCAGCGAAAGTAGGTCACTAGCCATCGAGCGAAAGTAGGTAACTAGCCATCCAGCGAAAGTAGGTCACTTGCAATCCAGCCAAAGTAGGTCACTTGCAATCCAGCTAAAGTAGGTCACTTGCCATCGAGCGAAAGTAGGTCACTTGCCATCCAGCGAAAGCAGGTCACTTGCCATCGAGCGAAAGTAGGTCACTTTCCATCGAGCGAAAGTAGGTCACTTGCCATCCAGCTAAAGTAGGTCACTTGAAATCGACCGAAAGTAGGTCACTTGCAATCGACCGAAAGTAGGTCACTTTCCATCGAGTGAAAGTAGGTCACTTGCCGTCCAGCGAAAGTACGTCACTTGGCATCCATGCGAAAGTAGGTCACTTGCCATACAGCAAAAGTAGGTCACTTGCCTTCGAGGGAAAGTAGGTCACTTGCTATCCAGCGAAAGAGTGCACGGTATAATGTGTTTTCCCCACTATTTTTTAAGAATTTCGCATTTGCTGGTTACAACCTTGTTATGGGCGGCTATTCAATCTGTCGAGAATGATCAGTGAGTGTTCCCTAATATTGGTATTACTTCTACTGCAAACTTATGAATGTTTGGGAAGCGAGATGAAATTTAAACAATACCAAAGTAAAACTTTAAAAGTTGTTAAAAACAAGCGTTCTTCTAGCAAAACAACTTCTAGTTCGATTTTCAATAGTCTAGTAAAGTGTTGGACTACTTTTACTTTTAAATGTTATAATCATCAATCATATTTATCATATCGTCTCCCGCGACGTTCTTGTATTCAGGTCAATTATATACCGTCAAATGGGCAAACTTGGAACAGTGTTTTAACTTGGAACATTATTAAAGGGTATATTCGTTTTGTCACAGTGGAAATATAATCTATACTTTTTATTTTGCTGTGCAGCACATTGGTTATATTACAGTAATATAGCCTATAAATATATAAAACTCTATATGGTCTCACTACCATTTGCTGTTGTGTTGTTTCAGCTGCTGTAAAGCAAGAAGTTTTGTGATTCGTACCAACAGTGCACCTCTTGTGGCGTAAGAGAGGAAGATCATCGGTGCACGCGAGCTGGACTGATTGTACGGCGGGCTACTTAGCGACCTCATACTGACATGGCTGGTGTAGAGCATTTCTCCCCAATATTGAGACTTCACTTCAAGCAAATCATATTGCTACCCTGTTTGACTCGACATTCTTACTGGTGACTCTGCAGTGTAGCATCTGGTATCGAGGTGAAATGAAAACTGATTAAACTCTGTTTTTCGTATTGCAAGTATGTGGTAATATTAAGAGAGACTTAGTTTGTATAAAGGCTCAGTCACAATGAAAATTAAACATATCCGTAACATAAACACAGAAGTTTGCGCCCAGGCTACCAAATGGGATCATTCACAATGATTCACATAAACATTGACATAAACATTACCGTAAGGCGTTAACATGAAAGTTTGCAAACTCCAAACTTTCATGTTTATGCTTACTGATTTGCAAACAGAACACAATCGTGAAGCGCTGAAGTATAGACAGAATACGAGGAAATGGCATCGTTGTTATGTTTCCATGGTTACGAAGTATGATTGTTGTTATATTTATGTTCCCATCGTGAATGATGGTATGACTTCTTGATTTTACCGCAACGTTTATATTCTTAAGTTAACGCTTACGTTATGTTTAATTTTCATTGTGAATGAGCCTTTAGGCTGTTCTTGCTACATTATATTTTCTCTAAATCAAACTTTGCTCAAGTCACTATAGGTAAACACATTAACTATAAATTTTAAGCTGTGAAAGGGGTTACATTGGAATATCTGTTTACTTTACTATTCATAATAAGTGATTGGAATCCTTTAGTGTTAATCTATTGCAGATGAATATCTATACCAGGAATAAAAATGGCCGTGTTAAAATTCATCACACACAAGTTATGTCGTGTAGTCAAGAATTTAAAAGGATCCTGCACAAACATTTAGTCCTTTTGCTATTGATTTACTAAAACTATTGACTTTACATCGAAATCGGAATCTTTCAAATTCTTGACAAAAGATCTGAAGTTATTGATTTCTTCAGATGTTGAATTATCTGAGTTTTTACGGAAGTTTCACATAATGGCGGAAATATAGGGAAGTATAGTCTATGTTTATTACCAAGTCATTATGACCAGTCCTTTAATCAAAAGTAGCTGTATGAATATTAGCATAGACGCATTTTGTTGATTACAGCTAAATGAATTTTGCAGATTTGTTTAATTTTCTGATTTTCTTTATAAATTCTTGTAAAATCTGTATTCTACTACCTACTTCGCAAGCAATGAATACTGCCGAAACATTCTCTCGTCGAAAATGTCGTACATTATGAGCTATTTAATTTATTATTATCTGAGATTTTATACGGAAATTTCCTATTGAGACGAATCATATCAAGAAAAATAAATTTAGAGTAACTTTTCGAAGAGTTATTTGGATTTAATATAACATGATGTAGGTATACAGAAACAAATGTTGACTATAGGCGAATAATAATAATAATAATAATAATAATAATAATAATAATAATAATAATAATGATTTATTTTAGCTGGCAGAGTTAAGGCCGTAAGGCCTTCTCTTCCACTCAACCAGCAAAAAGTGTATATACATATGCATGAACTTACAAAGAATTGAACAATTTGATTTAGATGAGAGTTACATGTATACAAGAGTTATTTACGAATTAAACAACAAAATACTATGAACTATTAATTAAACACTGAAATAAACTGTGTAGCAGAATTAAACTAAAATACATAGAATGTTAATATATTTCAAATGATATTAGATAATAGAAAGAGATTTTATGAGACAATTTTGAAAATGCAGCACAATCAGGATGATGTCTAAAGAAAAAAAAAGCAACAGTGTAGTCAGTAATATTTTAAATCAGTATGATTGGAGTGAAATGCTAATAAGGTTATCTTTTAAGCTGTTCTTAAAGGTGTTTGTTGTCTTGCAGCCCCTAATACTTTGTGACAAGGAATTCCATTGACGCGAGGTGGATATTGTAAAAGATGAGGAATAACAAGATGTTCTATAAGAGGTATATTTAGCGTGCCACAGATAAGTGATCTGGTATTTACGTCGTGGTTAGAGTATAGATAAGAGAAACGAGACGAAAGGTAATTTGGTGTTGAGGTGTGCAGAATTCGAAAGAGTAAAGACAAAGAGTGTAAAGTTCTGCGTTCTTTAAGTCGGAGCCACGAGAGACTTGCGAAGGACGGTGATATGTGATCATATCGTCGGATGTTGCACACGTATCTGACGCACATATTCTGAGCTCGATGTAACTTGACTGACAGTTCAGAACTTAGATCACTTAACAAAACGTCACAATAATCGAAGTGCGGCATTACTAGGGTTTGTACTAGGGTAAGTTTTAGTTGCTGGGGCAAGAAGTTTCTCAAGCGACTCAAAGAGTGAAAGGAGGAACAGATTTTTTTTATCGTTTTTTTAACTTGAAAATTCCAATTTAGATTATTATCAAAAAAGAAGCCAAGATTTTTTACGACAGATAAATAAGAGATTAGCGTGTTGTTAAGGGTAACAACTGAAAGATTACTGTTATTAAGGGAGTTAACTAAACGCTTATGTCCAATAATTATGGCTTGGATTAAGTGCGAGTCCGAAATTGGCCGCCCAAGTGGAGATAGTGGCTAGGTCACAATTTAACTTGTCAATCGATTCATTGATCGTATTAGACGAAATTATGGGAAATGCATACCTCTGGTCTGGGTATCCATCTGCCTTAAAACGACAGTATTACTGAAGAATACAATATAGCCAAATTACACCTCACTGATAAAACAAAGATGATGGCGATGACGTGATACAATAATAAATATATATGCAAGGCATACCAGAAGCCTCAACAAACCTAACCTAACTTGTCACTGATTCTCTGCTTTACGAAAATTCCCAATCTACCAAAAAATAAATAAATAAATAAATAAATAAATAAAGTTTCGTATCGTATTCTCCAGTAGTCCCAGACCCAAAAGATTTTTCTGTGGTTGGCTGACCTACAAGCTAATTTACAATATTAATGAATTTTTAGATTTAAACAATATTGTGGGAGAAACTAGTGCTGAGGTAGTTCTGGTGATTTTGGAAGTGAAAATGATTAACTTTTTAAGGAATTTTTTGTGGACATGGATTTGAAAAGTTAAGGAGTTTATAGGAAAATATTGAAGAAAATGAAATTGTTCGGAAATGTAGTAGGCCTACATTACGTGTAAAATGAGAAATACGTAGTAATGGAAATGCAAGTGTTGTGGTTTCTAATGAAGGAAAGGAATGTAGGTAGCCTATATAGAACGCAAAACTTGTATTAATTCAATAACCACTGAAAAATAGTGAAGCACAACAAATAATAATGAAATTAACACATATTTTCCATAATGTGACTTCATTTCTACATCCCTTCATTGCGCTAGCTAGTACTGACAACATCACTAAACAAAAATCGTCAGGCTTTGAAAATCCTGCACAGATTCGTATATGCAAGATATAACTAAAGTCTAGACAAACCTAACCTAACCTGTCACAGAGTCGTATATGCAAGGTATAGCGTGAATGCACACTATTTATGTTGATATGACTAGTAAAACAGTTGAAGATGCATAAGAGGAGTAGGAAAGTAACTACCTCAGCGCTAGTTCAACCCTATTGTGTTTTAATTTTTTGTTTTGTTTTATCATTTACTGTTGACTATGTCAAAAGTTTTTGACTCTGCGGCATTTAATAATAAATATTCATTTGATATAAAAGTCTATAGCAAAGAAAGAACATGGTACTACCCGTTGTCTGAATGTGACTTTTAATTTCAGGATGGAGATTCCTTATCTCACCTGTTAACAAGTTCGGAAGACCGCCCAAGGTGTAAACGAGATCTCCTCACTAAAAGATGGAATCATCACATCTCATCTTTAATATTAAGTACTATCATTTAATTTTGTCGTAATTTTTATTCTTTGATATGAAAATCTCTACCAAAGGAAACACATAATCACAGTCTAATATAATAATGCCCCTTTCTTGCGTCACTATAGTTTAATTGGCTATCCTTTTCCTAATTTTATTTTTTTTTTCTTTCTCTTTATTTTTGTTCTCTTACTTATTTTATTTTTTTCTATTAGTTGTGCCTGGTATTGTCTAAATATATATATATATATATATATATATATATATATATATATATATATATATATATATATATATATATAATTCATGAAAGAGGTCGTAATTTTTCTAGTGTTTCATATCAATTTCCGCTAGAAATCTTCTGTTAAAGTAATTTATGCAGGTTACGAGATTAACAGGATTTCCTCATTGGGCTCGAGGCTAAGCATCGGAATTCGTATAATTTTAATTGTATTAGTGTTATATGGTTATGTTCTGCTTTATTGTTGTGTTTCTTTCATTATTTTGTTAATGAAATACTTTGTTATAGTGAACAATGTTGTATTTTACTCTCACGTATTAATGAGACAACTCGAGAAGTCTTTACTAAAAGATCCATTGAAGTCCAAAATAAGACGGGCGAATAGCAGGCTTTACAGGTGGTATCATATGAGTGTGGTTATTATGACAATAAAGATCCTCTTTTTCGGATCTATTTTGACTTGTCTCATTAAATTTGTGATAGTTAGGGATTGCTAAATTATATGGTATGTTATTGTTTCATGTTGAGCCACCAGTGTTTGGACCAGTTACGTCCTGGAGGACCGTCAGGATGGCGAGCAAGGCGTTCCTCTACATTTGACGCTACTCGTCATGGTTGTAGCTAGGCGCCCATAGATTTCGGAGCATTTTTCTTTGTTCTCGGGGTTTCTGTAGAGATTTGGGTGAGTATAGCTTTGTTTTTTTTTTGTGTGTGTTTTTGGAGTTGCTAGGTTTATGTTCTTCGTTCTGCCAGGCTAATCAGTTGTGAGGAATGCGTGGTTTGATTTTATGGTTGATGCTAGTCATTTTTTGGAGATTGCGTATTTTTAATGTTACGATTTCTTTCGCTGATTGAAGCTAGTCATTTTTCGTGTTTCATTTTCACTCTTGAATATTGAACCGTCTATAGGCCCCGTTTCTTCAACCTTTGTTAAAATGCACCTAACATAGCGTTAATTAACTGTAAGTTAAAAGTATGAATTGCTGTTAAAAAATATTGCGTTTCTTCAACTTTACATTTCACATTTTAACATTCCGTTTGTTAACTCTCTGATAGGACCAGAGATAGGACCATAACCTATAACCAAGTATAGGCTCACTTCTGTTTTCTGAACTCTGACAATTACGATTCTCGCTTGTTTCCGTTGTTTGATTCAGAGAGGATAGAAGTCTTTCTATTCTCTCAGGTTTGATTTCTGCTTCTTTCCTCGTCTGTATCACAATAGCGTGGAGCGGCGTATTGGTGTTGCTGTTATGAAATGGAAACCACTGGAACAAAAAGAAATCGTAGGACTAATTTCTCTTCATTTGAAAGAAATCTTCTGCTGGAAATTATTTCGTAGTATAAACTAATAGTTGAGAATAAACAAACAAACGGATCTAAGTTGAAAGCGAAAAGTGAGGCTTGGCAGAAAATAGCCTATACCTTTGTATGAACTTCTGTTCTGTCAAATCACAGAAATTATCACCTCTGTTTATGTATTCATGGATATCATTTTCTAAATAGTCAAGTTATATAAGTTCAGCATCTAACGCACCAGCCATATTGGATACTTCTATGCTAACAGAGAGTTAAATGATTTAACTGCATGAAATTGGGCAGTTAAATTAACATAGGTTTTAACAGCCTGTTAGTATTAAGAGTAGTTGAAGAAATGCTTCAACTGTTAAGTTTACAGTTAAAATGGAATAACACACTGCTATAATATAACAAAGGTTGAAGAAACCGGGCCTATGTGTGGTGACAGTTTTATAGTTTTGTGAGAACATGTTCCATTTCCATTTTCTCCTTTTATCAGGCTGCCTCAGTATGCTCATTAATAGGGGTTTTTCTTGGTGCGGTTATTTTTGGTGTTCCTAGGCTTATTTCGTTACCAGTATGTATAGCCATGTCTAAGGTTGGGTCGGCGAGGCTCTGCCATCTCGGTCCTCAGAGTGGGGAGATGAGCGTGAGATTCTTATTAGCTGGTGGATGCCATTTCCCACTCCTAGGCACTTGAGACTATACTTACTTTTTCAAGGGGTGCACTCTCGTGTTTTGTTCTTTTTTTCTTTAATCGATTCCGCGTCTCTTCTCCCTAAGAGAGTGGTGGGGAGACGAGACGATGGTTCGATTAGTTGGCAGTATGGATGGATTTGTTTTCTTGGTTAGTGTAGAGCTTGGGTTCTCCTTCTTGACTTTTCTTTTTCTTCGATATTTTCCTTCTTGCTTTTGGTTATTAGTTTTCTTTTTGGGAGGTTTAGCGTTCCTGATTTATTCTGCTCGTTTTGTGTTTGATTTAGTTAGTGGTTTAGGGAGGAGATATTTCGCGGTTTGGCTGGTTGATCATTCATTCATTCATTCATTCATTCATTCATTCGTTTATTTTATTTCATAGATCTTACATGAGCAATGAAGCTTTAAGATGTGGAACAAGTCAAAATTTTACAATATTACAATTACAGTTTTTACAAATTTTTATAGTTTTACAATTTAGTAATTTTCTACAATTTTTACAATTTTGTGCAATTTTTTTACAATATTTTGGCGAGATGTAGTGAGATGAGGTGAGGTCCGAGGATTCGCCAAAATATTACCTGGCATTTGCCTTTTGGTTGGGGAAACCTCGGAAAAATCCAACCAGGTAATCAAATCAAAGGGGGGTAATCAAATCAAAGGGGTTGATGCCAAGGACTCGCCATAGACCATCCGGCTTCAGTCCCACAGCTGTGGAAAACCTCGGAAGAAACCAAAGACCAAAGGGGGATCCAACCCAAGCCCGAACGCAGCTCCGGATCAGCAGCCCAGCGAGTCTGCCGACTGAGCTACATCGATGGCTCTACTAAAAGTATGCAATACATAGCCAATCAGATTATTAAATTTACAAATGCAAACGATCATTCATCAGTTGAGCTATATGTATAATACAAAACAAGTAAGTTAATCAAATTTAAGGCATAAACAATTCAACCAGTTGTGATATACAGAAATTGATAATGCATATCATGCAAACTACTTCAAATTACAAACACAAAGTAATCATTTTAAAGGCATATACAATTCATCAGCCAAAACTATAAAAACATATACAATCAAATTAGTTCAATTTACAAACTTATTTTCGTTAAGCTATACAAAATTGTACAATTCATATGAAGCAGATTAATTCAATTTATAAGCTTAAACAATTCATCAGTTGACCTATACAGAATACTATTCAATTTACAGCACATACAATTCATCAGTTATGTTAAACAAAAATATACAATGCATAGTAAACAGATTAAGTCAATATAAAAACATATTTTAGTTGAGCTATATAACATTCTACATGTCATTTAAGTAGAATAATTCAATTCAGAAGCATAAACAATTCATCAGTGTCTGCTTAGTGTTACTAATCTTCCTGGTGGATGAGGTTCGTGGTGACCTGGACGCGAGCTCAGGTATTTTGGCGTTCCGTGTCAGAGCTAGGGAATCGGTTGCATCCTTTTCTCTCTGAGTCATCTAGTTGTAGGTGGTTTTTGGTTACTGTAAGGTTGGCCTCTTGACTGGTTTCCCAGTGGGCTATGACGTCCTGGGTGGACGTTCCGGTAGTTTGCATGCGTCAAGTGCCTATTGGTTTCGTCAGAGGTCTAGTTAGTTTTGAGAGCTGTCCAGGAGTTCTCAGCTGCAGTGTTCGCTTGTCCGGAGTTTCTCGTCATTTATGTTGTGTGCGGTTTCTTGGGATTGTGGCTTTCCTCCTCTTCTTTATCTTTGGAACTCAAAGGAGGTTTTTAAAGTCAATTTAATTCCCTTTTTTTTTGCCTCTACTAATGGGGAGGGTGTATGCCATGTTATACGAAATTATCTCTGTACTTTTTTATATTTGTTCCATTGGTGGTTAGCCTAAGTTACTTCCGATCTGTACTGAAATTATTATATATATTTAATATGTTTATTATTTCAGGTTCAGTTTCTGTCTGTTTCCAATTCACTGCGGGCTAAAGCAAGGGGATGCACTATCACCTTTACTTTTTAACTTTGCTCTAGAATATGCCATTAGGAAAGTCCAGGATAACAGAGAGGGTTTGGAATTGAACGGGTTACATCAGCTGCTTGTCTATGTGGATTACGTGAATATGTTAGGAGAAAATCCACAAACAATTAGGGAAAACACGGGAATTTTACTGGAAGCAAGTAAAGAGATAGGTTTGGAAGTAAATCCCGAAAAGACAAAGTATATAATTATGTCTCGTGACCAGAATATTGTACGAAATGGAAATATAAAAATTGGAAATTTATCTTTTGAGGAGGTGGAGAAGTTCAAATATCTTGGAGCAACAGTAACAAATATAAATTATACTCGGGAGGAAATTAAACACAGAATAAATATGGGAAATGCCTGTTATTATTCGGTTGAGAAGCTTTTATCATCCAGTCTGCTGTCAAAAATTCTGAAAGTTAGAATTTATAAAACAGTTATATTACCGGTTGTTCTGTATGGTTGTGAAACTTGGACTCTCACTTTGAGAGAGGATCATAGGTTAAGGGTGTTTGAGAATAAGGTGCTTAGGAAAATATTTGGGGCTAAGAGGGATGAAGTTACAGGAGAATGGAGAAAGTTACACAATGCAGAACTGCACGCATTGTATCCTTCACCTGACATAATTAGGAACATTAAATCCAGACATTTGAGATGGGCAGGGCATGTAGCACGTATGGGCGAATCCAGAAATGCATATAGAGTGTCAGTTGGGAGGCCGGACGGAAAAAGACCTTTGGGAAGGCCGAGACGTAGATGGGAAGATAATATTAAAATGGATTTGAGAGAGGTGGGATATGATGATAGAGAATGGATTAATCTTGCTCAGGATAGGGACCAATGGCGGGCTTATGTGAGGGCGGCAATGAACCTCCGGGTTCCTTAAAAGCCATTAAGTAAGTAAGTATTATTTGAGGTAGAGGAAAAGGTGGAAATATGGGCTAGGAGTGGTAATATGGGCTACCTCATTTTTTACTATGTATGATGTTGTTATCTAGCGAAAAAGCTCTAAAATTACATCTCGTGTCCATCAGTCTGCGTAGACAAGGAGACAAACCAGTTGTCTTTGTGATATGGATGTGGTGTGTTCTATGTGTTTTTCATCAATTTCAAAGTTTTTGCAGGTATGTAGTTTCAATTTTATTAAAAGAAATAAATTTCGTGTTTAAAATTCAAGCTTGATGTGTTCCACTGATTAAGAATAGCTCTATCACATGGGATAAGAATAATATTTATTTAGAACAATTGCCATACATAATCTTAGAAACCTTCATTAGTCGATGCTGCTAATATGGGCTAACACTATGTGTCAAATATGGGATAGGTAGCCCATACTACCAGCATATTAATACGTCCTGTATTTTCACTATCGTAATTTGCGTCATTTGTTACAGAATATTGCCAATGATGTGACACAGGTTTCCTACTTGTGTTTCTTTGTTTTTTCCAATTTTATTTTCAATTTTTTGTAGTAACCCATATTTAGACTCCACTACCTATAGAGGATCAGTTCATCTTCCTTTCAAAAAATAATTATATGCAAATATCTATTGCAACTATTGACCTTTAAGACTGAAAAATTGTATATGAATAATTAGGGCCTGCTTTGTACGTCAATAAAGATTTCCAAGTAATATGCCACACCATTTTCCATTAATATGAGGAAAACAAAATGGTGGCCCATATTTCCACCTTCTCCTCTACATTAAGATTTTATATTGTAAGTTTATTTCAGTTTATACAGGTTGGGTCGTAGTTGTGTACTATAAAGTATTGCAGAGTATTCTATATTCCAATACAAACAGATTTTGTCAAATAAACATACAGCCGTGATGGCATCACTATGGGACGCATGGGTTGGAAGTACAGTTGCTCCATGCAATTCAAATTAGTGTTATAACGTGACTTCTTATGCAATAACTAGATAGCAGTATAGTGAAACTGATAGAAATTGTTGCCGTCAAAGCCTATAAGACTGAGCAATCTGTTATATGTGACCTGGAGTCCTAGGCAGGATTCCTTAGACCACGATGTCACTGTGTGGGACATGCGATTGTGACTATAGATGTTGTAGCCTGTATAAATAAACTTAACAAAACAAATGCCCGTGACCTTAATGAGTTTTTTAATATTTCAGAATGGAGATTTCTAATCTCATCTAAGCTGAGAAGATCACCAAAGGTGTTAACGAGATCTCCCTACTGAAGAATGGAGTCACCTCATCTCTTCTGTCAAGTGAGTAGCGTTTTTTAATGTTCTCATAATTTTAATTGATATTAAAATTCCGGGAATAGTACACATTACGATACTGGCATATGAAACTGCATTACACAAATATGTCGTCACAGATGTCAGAAGACTATGACATCACAAGATGGCGATATCACCAACAGAAGACAGTAGGAAACCGAGGTTTTTGGGTGGGGACATTCAAAGGAAATATAATGATACTGTCAATCACTAAATTTACAAATCGTGATATCACGAAGTAAACTCGTTATAAATTTCAGTGAAATATAATAATATATCTATACAACACATTTTGTATCAACAAAATAAAGTGTAATTTCCTTATCTCCTCACATTACACATGGGAGAGAAAACGTACTTACTCGTAAATGATTGAAAACTTTCCCCATTCCTTGGCCTTACGTCACTTAAGGGGAGAGGATGGTACATTTTAAAACTTTTTTCTTATTTGGTGTAAAATATTAATACTTTGTAAGTAGAGAGCTCATACCTGTAGCAACTCAACCAAATATAAATATTTTGAAAAAAATTATTTGGGGGCCCAAATTTGAAAAAAAATGTACCCAATGCAGGATTGTACTAAAAACTGATATATCTAAACCGTTTTTAAAGATAGATTCAAACAGTTTTTTTGCAATGTATTTGCAAAACCATGTTCTACAAACTGTCTGTAACATAATTTTGATATTAGTCCCTACGTTTGTAAAATAAACAATTAAAATTTAATAACAATTTTCTGATTTCCTTTCTTGCAAACCAACGGACGTATTTTTAAAATGAAATCAATTAAAAAAATTCTATTACAGAGAAAAGTTTCCTAATAGTTTAAAGAATGTGTGTTCTAAATTTCATGCATATATCTTTAATAGTTCAGAAATTATAATCCATTTTTGTCTGGCAATGTAGAAAAAAAAAGTGAAGTTACTGGAAACCGATAAAAGGGGGCGTGTGATTTAAAAATCCATAGCGCAGGAAGTTTAAAATCAGTTCCCGCTGCGTTAAATATTTATCACGTTGTAGCTCCTAAGATAGTCAATCAATCGCGCTGTAATTTTATTATTGATAGGTGAATGTCTGAGGAAAGCATAGAAAAAACTTCGAAGTCAAAATCTTTTTTTGGGAACAGAGAAAAAAATATAACTTCGAAGTTATCTGTTCAAAATAGACATTTATATCTTCAATAGTTGGTAAACGGCAAACGTTTTTGTTTTTCACGTTAGATGGGAGAGTCATAGTGAGAGAAATGTTGAAAAGAAATGGAAATTACTTTTAAAATTTATTGCTACTGAAAATCTTTACTGGTTTCCGGGTTACAGTGAGTTAAATGACCGTTTTTGCTTCGTCTATGGGCTGAAGACTCAGCCTTTTGTCTATTAAAAGAGAAAGAACGCTGGAATATTAAAAAAATAATAACTCGTAAACTTTAAATCTAAATTATGCGTGGTCTGCGTAAAACACAACCTTTTGTCTCTCTTTTATCACTACCACTTGCTTTACTGAATGACAAAGTGTAATGGAAACATTCTTTCACGTGAAAGAGAAAAGATCTGCTTTTTGTGCAAATATAAATACAGAGGAAGAATGATAAGAGTGTGTCAGCTTGACCGTGTGTGTTTGTTTTCTGTTTTTTTGTATCTACGTGTCTTGAGTGACGCAGGTGTTCTAAACAATAGCGCTATTCTTCCGGAATTCATTAAGATGGAACACCTCGCTGTAACCCATATCCTTGTAATAATTTTACAGAGGGAACAGTTTGACCTAAAATTACGTTTTTTCTTCGGACTTACTTATAAATGAATTTTCTTTATATCTGACAAGCTTCTGAATTTCAGAATTAAATCAATGCCCGACCACCAACGTCCCCTTTGATAGCGATATTCCTTTATTAGGCTATGCTGCACTCCTGTGATTCGCGGGAGCTGTGAAGCTGCTGAAGGTCATAAGCAGGAGGTTTGCCACGGAGATTAATGACTTAAGACAACATAAGTCATCATCACATAAGAAAATAGTTCCAACATCTGGTATCGAAATGTGTACTAGACCCAAAATTTCTTGCAAAGCACCACATAACATTGCCCATGTTCTGAATGTGTTGCTTTTTTCAATTTCAGGATAGAGTTTCCTGAAGTCATCTATAAACAGTGAGTTACCTCCAAGTGCCGCGTTCGAGTCAGATTGTAGTGCTTTCACTACGGCAGCCGTATCGGGTCTGCACGCCATAGCATGGCATAAGTGTGCCCTTCGAATCCGACCCTAGATTGGCTGGGCAATTACTGTGTCACCGGTAGCTGTTCTCCGATGCGGCACCGGTTAACTATCAGGCCTAGGATTAAGAGTCACGGCGGAACCCTGTGATGTTTATTTTTTTGTAGTTCGTAAGTTTTAGTTCTTAAGCCCTCCTGCCCTCCACATTAGGCCCCCTCATCGTCGTCGTGTGGTTGTTCATAGCTTTGTGTCCATTGTTAGCCCTTTGCTGGCACAATATGGACGTTCAGTCAGGAGTGTTTAGCTTGTAAGATGTTTTTTTTTTCATCACAGGGGAAGCCGTGGCGCTCGGACGTTGGCACGCCTAGTAACTTTTTTTTCGTTAGTCTGGTTAGGTGACAGCCCTCACATTTTCAAATTCCCTTTCGGCGGGTTGCCGTAGGACCTCAGTGATGGGGTAGCATGAGCTCTGCCACTCAGAGTTCCAGGGAAGTGGGGGTATTCGTGTATAGCTAGCAGACAGAATGAGAATCAATCTTCTGAAATTCAGTTTTACATCACCACTTTTGAAACATTGAATTGGTTATGCCTGATTAGAGTGAAAAACTTTGCTAAGGTTTCAGATATATGCTGGTTGATCTTCAAGTGTGGCAATGTATGCAATTCTGATATTTTCTATTGACGCCTATAGACCTTCACAAACACATCGTGCTTATTTGAAAGACTATGGGGAGGAGCATGGACAAAAATTATTACTATGAAAGTTCGTATGTGGTAGAATCATTTAAAAGTGAAGACATGTTATGGCCCATTCACAATGAAAATTAAACATAACCGTAACATAAACACAGAAGTTTGCGCCCAGGCTACCAAATGGGATCATTCACAATGATTCACATAAGCATTGACATAAACATAACCGTAAGACGTTAACATGGAAGTTTGCAAACTCCAAACTTTCATGCTTATGCTTACGTGATTTGCAAACTGAACACAATCGTGGAGCGCTGATGTATACGGCAGAATATGAGGAAATGGCGTTGTTGTTATGTTTCCATGGTTACCAAGTATGTTTGCGGTTATGTTTATGTTCCCATCGTGAATGATCTTCATTTTACCGTAACGTTTATATTCTTAAGTTAATGCTTACGTTATGTTCAATTTTCATTGTGAATGAGCCTTTACAGTACTAAATTCTTATCTCAAGTAGGCTACTTAAATTTTATTTCCACAAATATTTAATATTTAAAACATAAATGAATGAATAAATAAATAAATATGTAAACAAACAAACAAACAAACAAACAAATAAATAAATAAATTAGGAAAGGAAAAAAGAAAGCTATAAAGAAGGATGATTAGCTAAAAAGAAATTGCTATTTTGACATGCTTTTGTTTCTTCTTACACGATACTGAAAATATAGAGAACTCCAAGTGTAAAGGAAATGTTTTGGGCAAATATGTTGGTACTAACAATGTGTAAATACATTTTTAACGTCATTGACATATTAAAATATGAGGGTCATTTCATAAATCATAGCAATTATTTCTTTCGAATAACCGAAAATGTGGTTAGTATATATGTTCAGTATATACATTTGAAAACCTGTTGTACACTGTATGGGATGCCACCACCAAATTGCGTCTGTGTGCATTGTTGGCTAGTTGACAGCACACGCAAAAGTTTGTATGATAGAGGCTGTGCTTCAAGATGGATGTAAGCAAAATTGAACAGCGGTCATACGTAAAAATTGCAGTTCTTCATGGCAAAAATGCTCGTTAATGTCATTCTGAGCTACGAGAAGCATTGGGTGATAGTGCGTTGGAACATCCTTCCTACTCGCCTGATCTCAGTCCACTCGACTTTGATCTCATTCCGCAATCAAAGAAGCTGCTGTGTGGAAAGCAGTTAGCAAACAGGGAGGACATCTTAACAGCATTTTGATGGTATTCAATGCCTCCATCATCGTTGGCAAAGATGTGTGGAAGCCTTGGAAGATTATTTTGAAGGGTGTTAGCTGTGAGTAATGTACTTTGTTTCCTTTTGTGCATAATAAAACAATGATTTCTATTTACGCATCTTTCAATAATTTTCCTTACCATTGCCTCCTGTACCCGGACCCAGTTTGGTACTAGCATTGCAAAGCAAGTGACCTTCAATCGCATATAGTGAATTTCTATTTCTGCAGCTTTATTGGCGGATATAATATAGTTACCATGACTTATGAAATTACCCTCACATGCTATATCTCAGTTCAGAGAAAGAACGGAAATTAATTTCATGCATCTTGTAAAACAATTTCACAGCCCTGCAGACAAGCACAAAGTTTTATAAATCCCTTGCGAGCACTAACATAATGACTAATGCCAATTTTCATTTAGATTTGCAATATAAACTTAACTGACCTGAAAAACTTAGTCGTCATCAAATTTGTATTAATCGTATCAAAAGAACAGCGTAAATAATTTATAAAGAAACAGTTTCATTATTGAGCCTCCTGGTGTTGGTGATGGAAAGCCAAGCCTAAGGCGTGTTTAGACTCTTAAAAGATCATAGCAAGTTTTCTGTCGAAAAACTGCAAAGTTTAATTTAAATTTTATGGTATAGTAAGGCCCTATCACCCTGACATGGTGCGTCCTCAGTTTGCGGATAGAGGGTACGGTCTCCAGATATGGAGGATAGCTGCAAATGTATTGAATAAGCAGTCACAGACAGCCGATAAGGGGTGATCTTACCGGTTTAGGGTTGGGCGAAGGGCTAACAACTCATCACAGTAAAAAAATAGCTTGTTACGAAACCCCAACCTAAGAAAAGTAATGAGATAGGTTTGAAAGTAAATCCCGAAAAGACAAAGCAGGTGTATAAGATTATGTCTCGTGACCAGAATATTGTACAAAATGGAAATATAAAAATTGGGAATTTATCCTTTGAATAAGTGAAAAAAATTTTAATATCTTTGAGCAACAGCAACAAATGTAAATTACACTCAAGAGGAAATTAAACGCAGAAAAAATATGAGAAATGCCTGTTATTATTATTCGGTTGAGAAGCTTTTGTCATCTAGTCTGCTAAAAACAAACTGAAAGTTAAAATTTATAAAACAGTTATATTACCAGTTGTTCTGTATGGCTGTGAAACTTGGACTCTCACTTTGAGAGAGGAACAGAGGTTAAGGATGTTAGAGAATAAGGTGCTTAGGAAAATCTATGTGGCTAAGAGGGATGAAGTTACAGGAGAATGGAGAAAATTACACAACGAAGAACTGCAAGCACTGTATTCTTCTTCTTCACATGACATAATTAGGAACATTAGATCCAGATGTTTGAGATGGGCAGGGCATGTAGCACGTGTGGGTGAATCCAGAAATGCATATAGTGTGTTAGTTGGGACACTGGAGGGAAAAAGACCTTTCGGAAGGTCGAGACGTAGATGAGAGGATAATATAAAAATGGATTTGAGGGAGGTGGGATATGGTGGTAGAGATTGGATTAATCTTGCTGAAGATAGGGAGCAATGGCGGGCTTATGTGAGAGCGGCAATGAACTTCAGGGTTCTTTAAAAGGATTTGTAAGTAAGATATAGTAACCTACACGGCAAAGGGATACTTTGCACTGAAGTCTGATCATTGAACTGGTTGGCAATTTTATAGATATGCATGGTGAAAATCAACGTCCCGAATTTAAAAGAAAACCTACAAATTGAACCAAAACCCTTTAACTCTATTAAATATAGAGTATAATCTAAATTTAACACAAGAAATACTGAAATCAGAAGTAAACACTGAAATAATGAAACAATTGTATTTAGAGACAATTAATATTAGGTACCCTCCACAAAATTGGCTTCATTTATGCACCGATGGATCCTTGATCTCCGGGGAAATAGGTGCAGGTGTTACGTGCCGTCTCTTCTCAGTTTATAGATCTCTTGGATATGGAACAACAAGTTTTGATGGAGAAATCACTGCAGTAAGTGAAAGTCTCAGGAATCTTCTCTGCCACATCAATACATTTAAGAATGCAGTTATATTGTCAGACTCCAAAGCAGCTATTCTGTCAATAGTCTCTAGACACACACCTTCATCTCAAATAGTGTATGTGTGTGTATCTAATGCTCTGGATTTAACAATGAAGTCATCATCTCAAATAGTAGAAATAAATAAAATGCTCTCTCAACTAATAACACTCAATAAAATAATTGTATTCCAATGGATACCATCCCATTGTGGAATCCTGGGAAACGAGAATGCGGATGCTTTAGCAAAGAAGGGCAGCACTGCTACTTACAGACCTGTTACTAAATCTACGTATTACTCTGTGAAAAGATTTATTAAATCTACATACTTAGACTTCAACAAACAAAATTTGATAACACAATCCCAAGGGAAAAAATGGAACTTTCTGCATCATAATCCACAGTTGATTCCCAATTTACCACGCAAATCGTCTGTAGCTGCATTTAGATTGGCAATAGACCATGACTGTTTGGCCAAGCATTTGCATAGAATTGGAATGTATCAGTCTCCTAACTGTCCATTGTGCAACTCAAATCAAGAAATGGATTCAAAACAGTGGCGGCTCTTGCATATTTCTTAAGAGGAGGAAAGAAGTTAACAGCACGAAATGACACCTTCTTGAATGAAACATGCTACAAATTAGCCTACATACATACATGTAAGACCAGGTAGTGTTGGGGTTGGCCTTCCCTTCTGTATAGCAATAATCTGTTCTTGTAAACTGAGTTTCCTAAATTGTCCAAAATATGTTTTCACTTCCATTCATTGTTGAATAATTGCACAAATTAACAATTACAAGGAAATTCACAACTTCGTAGCATTTTTCGAGCACACTGCAGCATCACACATGTTGGAAGAGACCAGCTACTAACTTGTAACCGGAACCGTTTTACGGAAATGGAAATAATCTGAGGAAAGCGAGAACACTGCACCCAACCACGTGGTCTCTGTTGCCACATGTACATTTTACAAGTTCAGTATCACATGCTTTTGAAGAATGTCAGTTCTTGTAAAGCAAACTATCATTATTGTTCAAAGCTGCCGGTGGCTGATTAATTTTTTATGTTAAAAATGATGTAGTTTGGAGTACCTACTTTCAGTTTCAAATATATTTGTACAAAACTGACAACTTGACTGTTGCCCTGTCTAGTAAATGATGAATGGAAGTGACTTTCAGGGGCCAACTACGTAGAACTACTTCCTCTTTGTTTTACATAAACCCGACTTTAACTTTCAAATATCCACGAAAGTTTCAAACCATGAATAGTAGCCTATATAAAGTGCAATGTATAATATTTTTGATTTATAATTAAAAAAAAGTTTACATGGTGTCTTTCATAGCGTTGTGTTAAAACTGTTTTTGTTGTGTCTCCCCCTAGATGAGTTATAGTCCGGTTGAATGCAACATCATTAGGTGGCAGCGGTAGCGAGCTTGCTGCTTGACCAGTCGGTTTCTATTTCCCGCCCATGCTCTGATTCAGAGGAGGATCTCCTCCCTCTCCGTTCATTTACTTGCTTTAAAACTCTGCTTCTTTTTCTGGCCACTAGTGCGCTGTTGTCTGTGTGTGTTAACTGCAGTAGAGGAGGAATGGATTGACTTTCCTCCACACAGACAATCTCGCATCTTTCTCACAGTTTTCTACACCACATGAGGGCACGTCGTTTAAAACTTGATCAACCGAGGTTTTCTTATAGCTAAGAACTTAAATATTATCGAACCTTCCTCGAATTTCAAGGCACATATTTTATTTGGTATTTACTTTCAAAAGAAGAAAATGTGAGGAGGACGTTCCTCCCTTCCCTCCCCCAAGGAACTGCCACTGATTCAGAACATCTCAAAATCTGTGTGTCAGTGGCTAACCATGACAATATCTTTGAAAAATATTGGAGTGCAAGAGGTCAAATGACTTTATTGTCAAATGCCTGGCATTAGAAAACAACAACAGATATGCATGGTATTAGCCATCTTGTGGCTCAAAGTAGTTATTGCAGAGCGCCTGTCGCGAGGAAACCAAGCGGTAAGGAATGGAATGGAACTGGTCTGTGTAGGAAAGCGTGCACGGACCTGTCCTTACACCAATAAGCGCCGTGATTTACGCATATCATATAAGTATATTATATATATATATATATATATATATATATATATATATATGTTAGGAGAAAATCGACAAACGATTAGGGAAAACGCGGAAATTCTAGTTGAAGCAAGTAAAGCGATAGGGTTGGAAGTAAATCCCGAAAAGACTAAGTATATGATTATGTCTCGTGACCAGAATATTGTACGAAATGGAACTATAAAAATTGGAGATTTATCCTTTGAAGAGGTGGAAAAATTCAAATATCTTGGAGCAACAGTAACAAATATAAATGACACTCGGGAGGAAATTAAACGCAGAATAAATATGGGAAATGCCTGTTATTATTCGGTTGAGAAGCTTTTGTCATCTAGTCTTCTGTCAAAAAATCTGAAAGTTAGAATTTAAAAAACAGTTATATTACCGGTTGTTCTGTATGGTTGTGAAACTTGGACTCTCACTGTGAGAGAGGAACAGAGATTAAGGGTATTTGAGAATAAGGTTCTTAGGAAAATATTTGGGGCTAAGAGGGATGAAGTTACAGGAGAATGGAGAAAGTTACACAACGCAGAGCTGCACGCATTGTATACTTCACCTGACATAATTAGGAGCATAAAATCCAGACGTTTGAGATGGGTAGGACATGTAGCAGATATGGGCGTTTCCAGAAATGCATATAGAGTGTTAGTTGGGAGGCCGGAGGGAAAAAGACCTTTGGGGAGGCCGAGACGTAGGTGGGAAGATAATATTGAAATGGATTTGAGGGAGGTGGGGTATGATGGTAGAGACTGGATTAATCTTGCTCAGGATAGGGACCAATGGCGGGCTTATGTGAGGGCGGCAATGAACCTCCGGGTTCCTTAAAAGCCAGTAAGTAAGTAAGTAGTAAGTATCGAATAGGCCTATATTACTATTTTGGGAAAAGGTAGAGTATTCACCGGCCACTGAAAATATTGCACACTTTTATCACTGCGAATGTGGCGCTATAAACCAATTTTTAGTACTTTTATCACAGCCAAAACATATTTCAATTCTTATTGTACCTACTATATATATAGGGTGATTCACGAAGATTGTGCAATTATCTTGGATGTGATTTCTGACATAATTGTGATGAGAAAAGTTTATATATACATGTGTCCGATTTTGAATAGTTTCGGATAAAATCACGTTTCTTTCTTTTGTAACATGCATTCTTGTGATATCTCTCTCTCTCTCTCGATGTCTGGAGCTGTATGCGTTACAGTACAGCTGATAGCAGCGACACAAAATCTCGTGACATCAGGATCATGGTTAGAGATAACTCAACATGGTACAACATATCTACCTAGCATCCGAACAACAGAAGTTAGGGAATGCAGCATGCACAGTTTATACTTGGGTGGCCACGTGTAATGCTGCGGCTTTGAAAACTGGCTTTAATACAGATTTTTCAGGTGAGTAATAACGTGAATGATCTTTAATGAATTTATAATACACCCAGTACCATTGTTGTAAATAATTTAAATGCTTAAACCTTCATAATATCTACGTTTATGTTTAACATTCAGAAGGGCGTACCGGTAACTCAATTAAAAAAAATATGACATGTTTATATGAACTTTCTTCATCACAATGATCCCATAAATCACATCCTAGAGTATTGCACAATCTTCGTGAATTACCCTATATATATCACTAAATTAACATATTTAATATATCACAAAACATACACTGAACGAACTAAATGTAATTATTATGGAAGTCGCCATATTTTCTTCCTGGCATTACGATCCATTTCCACTAGATGGCTCCGAAACTAGTAGCAGGGTTAGCAATACATGCAAACGAAATGATACTAAACGTGAGGAATGTTACTACAGGTGTGTAATATTATGTGACAGGTTAGGTTAGGTAGATTAGGTGTGTAATATTATTACTAAGTTGGCGACACTGAAACCCACTGTTATATTAACGAAATATGGCCGTATTCTTCATTTATGCACGGCGATTTTCGTAATATCGTCGGCTTAGAGTACAAACCTGCTAAATGCCAAAAAGAAAATTTTACGAATGAAGCAAAAAACTGAGTTTAAATTAACTCTGAAAATTTAGGACCCAATCCAAAGTACCGGTACAGGTACAAATGCCACCTGTACTTTGGATTTGGCCCTAAAGTTTCAGAGTTAATTTAAGCTTAGTCTTTTGCTTCTCTTGTAAACTTTTCTTTTTGGTGGTTAGCAGGTTTACACTCTAAGCCGACGATATATAAGTAAGGTACATATTTAGGGTGGGTTGTGTGGGCTTACAACTCTCCCAGTGATCACATAAATTTCTACTAATCAATGCTATAAATCCAAGGCATTTTCAAGGTATTTTATCAAGTGGCTATAGTGGCTGGGACATAAGTAACCTTCGCCCTATTTTGTGTACGGAGTTTGTTATAAAGAAATAAATAAATTGAAATGAATTGGAAATCAAAACTATAAGATAGAATATACACTTAAGCTAGTTGAGTTAATGAATGGTTATAAGAACGTGCTAGAAAAAAAAAAACTGACGTCATGACGTCTATGTATGTATTTATTCACACTGCAAATAGGTATATACCCGGTGGCAGTGGTAACTAATTACACTCAATAATGACAATTAATAATAAACACAACTAATAAAAACAACAATAATGATAATAATAATAATAATAATAATAATAATAATAACAAGGAGCATCCTAAATTAAATGAAGCATGGTCACTTAAAATAACATTTAAAGTAAATCTAATTTGTATCTTAACCCTAAGTTCGAACTAAGACCCACGAGTGTGACAGGTTCATACCTGCACTAGTAGGCCTACCTTTCGGGACTACACTTATTTCGCTGTCAACTCACTCACTGCACTGATTCTACCTGATTTCACTAACACTTCTAACATTTCACTGTTCAAATACACTGCACAGCCCTTCACTGACACCAACACACTTCACTTACACAATAGACTTCACTGACACAACACACTTCCTCACTGATAGAACACTTCAAATAACAAGATATCAATTACACCCTTTAAGTAATGTGTATAATATACTACCGTCTATTAGTAAAATCCTTAAGCCTATTTTTAAATACATTTTTGGTTACTGGTAAAGCCTTTAGTAAGTCTGCAGGTAAAGCATTCCAGTCCCTGATAGTACGATTGAGAAAAGAAAACTTTCCAGTGTCCGTCCTCTGTCTTCTTTCCCTCAATTTATATGAGTGGTCGTTCTTTGAAGAGTAAGTTGACGGCTGCAACCTATTTTTTAGTTCTCTCCAGGCAGGCTCACCTCTGTATGTTTTGAACATTGCGCATAATCGAATTCGCGTTCTCCGGTCTGTGAGTGTGTCCCATTTTATTGATGAATTATTATGATAACACTTGAGAGCCCGTTTTTGAATCTTTTCCAGTGTCTTAATATGTTCTAATCTGTAAGGATCCCAACATGCAGCACCATATTCCATTACTGGACGAACTAGTGATTTATATGCAATCTCTTTGGATTTATCAGAGCCTTTCCTTAGTTCCCTCATCACAAAGTGTAACGCCCTCCATGCCTTTCCCGCTGTGTCAGTAACATGTTCCCCCCAGCCGAGATCGCTGCTAAATGTTATTCCTAGGTATTTACATTTGTTAACTTCCGGAATGGTTTCACCCCCTAACATATACAATGCGATTATTTTATTTCTTTTTCTTGTAAAGGTAATGACTTTGCTCTTTAGAGAATTTATTTTCATTCTGTTGGCCATCGCCCAATCATTTATTCTATTGAGGTCATTCTGAAGAGGAGTAGTATCATCATGACTTTTTATTTCCCTATATACGATACAGTCATCCACAAATAATCGAACCCTGGACAAGATGTTAACTGGCAGATCATTTACAAAAGCAAGGAATAGAAGGGGCCCCAAGACACTCCCCTGCGGCACCCCGGAAGTAATTTCTATTGGGCTCGATATTTCCTCCCCCACCCGTACTCTCTGAGTGTGACAAGTTAAAAATTCCTTGACCCACTGGAGCACTCTGAAGTCAACCCCCATTGATTGTAGTTTAACCAACAGTATGTCATGTGGGACTACATCGAATGCACGTAAGTCAATAATCACTGCATCTATTTGCCTATTTGAATCTATTCCGTCTGCTAAATCCTGACATACAGTTACTAATTGACTCTCACATGAGTAGCCCCCCCGAAACCCATGCTGACAATTATGTAACCAATTTGAATCATTCCAATGCTGCCTTAGATATATTATGCTGAAATCAAGTGTTCCATCTGTTTGCAAACCACAGAGGTGAGGCTGACTGGTCTGTAATTTTTTGTATCTGAGCGAGACTCTGACTTATAAATTGGCACCACTATTGCATCTTTCCAATCTCGCGGGACAGTACCATTATTTATTGATATTTCAAATATACGAACTAGCTAGGGAATCATGGCTTTCCTTCCCAATTTTAACATGTCTCTGGCGATACCATCAGGTCCTACTGATTTATGAGTTTTCAATTTAGAGTTCCTTCTCCTTATGTCCCTAGACTTGATAGAAAACTGATCCATATTTTCCACAGAAGCTAAGTTAGGTATTATTGCCCTCATCCCAAAAACAGTGGCATAATAGGAATTTAGTTTTTCTGCTTTTTCTCTGTCCTGTACAATAAATTCATTGAGGTCATTCTTTAAAGGGAGGCTCGAATAGTTTTCCTTACGTCGTCTCTTCACATATTTATAAAATTCCCCCCACTCATTTTGTTCACCTTTGAAAAGTTTATTTAAGTAATTTTCCTACACTATCTTCTTCGCATTAAGCAGTTCTTTCGACAGTTGTGTGAATTTTGTTTGTTTTGCAAAGCTTTCCTTGCGCTGGCTGTAGGATTTCCTTAGTTTTCTTTTAAGTTTCCGTATGTATTTATTATAATATTCTGGATCGGGATTGTTTGATAAGCGTTTAACCAGGATAAATTTCTGTATTCCTGTTAATATTATCTGCTTGAACTCCGCCCAGCATTCTTCTACACTATTGCCCTTTACTACCCATGATGAGTACTTTTCTCTAAGATAAGTTTGGAAGCCTTCTCAGTCCGCTTTGTTATATTGTAAGATATTTTGGTTCTTTGTTCTGCTTTGCTTGTACTTAGCATTCCATAATATTTCAAGAATTACCGCGTCGTGGTCACTAATACCTGGAATCATTTCAATACCTGAGACTATTACTGCGGCTCTTAAAAGAAATATGTCTAGTAAGGAATCTCCCCTTGTCGCCCTATCTGTTACTTGTATTAAGTTGTGTTTCCAGATGAGTGCGTTTACTAATGACTGGGCTTGACCCATCCCTCCCTCTATTGTACCCTGCCAGTTTACCTGGGGCAAGTTCAGGTCCCCCACGACGATAACATATTGGCCGTGGATGTGTCTGTTTTCCAACATATCTCTTATTTTACACAGTATGTTCAAGCCTTCTTTCGGAGCCCTGTATAAACTGATGATGTGGTCCACACCTGTGGAGTAACGGTCAGCGCGTCTGGCCGCGAACCCAGGTGGCCCGGGTTCGAATCCCGGTCAGGGCAAGTTACCTGGTTGAGGTTTTTTCCGGGGTTTTCCCTCAACCCAATACGAGCAAATGCTGGGTAACTTTCGGTGTTGGACCCCGGACTCATTTCACCGGCATTATCACCTTCATTTCATTCAGACACTAAATAACCTAGATGTTGATACAGCATCGTAAAATAATCCCAAAAAAAAAAACCGATGATGTGTAATATGTTTCGTGAACAATCATTCGCTATGTCTACACCCAACATTTCGAAATCCGAGTCCTTAAAATTTTCAGCACTCTGCAGGCACTCTTTTACACATATAAAAACTCCTCCCCCTGTTCCTACACCTCTATGGAAAGGAAAGAGCATGTGAGTCTAAAGTTAGGTTATATTCTCAGACTACTGCCTACAGAAATGCAGAACGTAATGCTGATATTATAATATTATAGTACTGTCTCATGAATTTGCTTAAAATTTAATTGTATTTATTAAAAAAATTACCATTCCTTTACATTGATGATAATGTGAACTACCGGTATTTTTATCTGTCTGTCATGTGTTTCAAATCATTTATTCCAGCACGCTTAAAACTTCCTTCTTCAGTCTGAATCTTGCCAGAAATTGTTTATCGTTGTACTCATTTCATAGCTCAGGTTTAGTACACCTTATTTTATTTTGTTTGTGCATTCTCAAAAATACATTACCGGTATTATAGTAATTCATCAACACTATCAGAAAGATTCATGATTAATGTTACTGCCATTTTATAATAGATAATAATTTAACAGTGACTGAAAGCATGAAATAGCTTCTTTGGAAGATATTCTCCAACTAATGCATTATTCCGAGTTCGTACAACACATTATTTTCTAGTATAACCACAGGTTATAACCATGGAATTAATTTTAACAGGACTTTATTCTGTTTTCGAACGACTGGGCCTTAAGGATAAGATATCAGAGTCATTTACAATGGAAAAAGGAGTTAAACAAGGAGATAGCTTAAGCCCTTTGTTATTTATAATATTTATGGATGAAGTAATGAAGACCTGTAAAGCTAGAACAAAGAGATCTATGCAAATCTAATCTTTCAGGTAAAGCTTCCTGTAAAGCAGATTTGAATAATTTCAAGGGAAAAATTGTTCCTGGGCCGGGTTGTGTGGATATAAAGGGAAAAGTTGAGACGGTGTCTGGTGGAGTTCCCGGGTAGCTCAGTTGGGAGAGCGCTGGTATGTTCAACCAGAGGTCCCAGGATCGATACCCGGCCCTGGAACAATTTTTCCCTTGAAATTATTCAAAGAGATCTATGGTTGGGATGCAAAACCTAAGCCTTGTATATTGCCAAGCTCTAGTTTATGCTGATATAATATTAATGCAGATTCAGAACAAGCTACAACTGATGGTGACAGAATAGGTAGAAATACTAAAGGAAAGAGGGATGATAGTGAATTATAAAAAGAGTCAAATCACGATGGTGGTTAGGACAGGTGAAAGAGATTAAGATGGAATGAGGTGGATACAAATTATCACAGGTACAAAGCTATGAGTATTTGGGAACATCGGTACATCAAACAGACGGATTACAAAGAGAAGTACGAAAAAGAATACAGAAAGCCACGAATGCATATTATTACTAGTAATATCACAAAACCTGAAATATTTATTCAAAATTTGACTTCCAAAGAATTAACTATAGCTATACAAAATTAAGAAACCAAGAAATCTCCTGGCCCCAACAACATTCATTCCGAATTTTTTAAACATCTGGGGGAAAAAGCCAAGTCTGTACTTTCATCCATTTTCAATTTATCATGGAACATCTCAATTCCTGCAGCTTGGAAAAAAGCAATCATTGTACCAATTCACAAAAAAGGGAAACCTGCTCATGATGTTAATAATTATCGACCAATAGCACTATTAAGCATGATAGCAAAAACTATGGAGTCCATGATCTCCAACAGATTAACTTGGTATTTAGAATCCCAAAATCTTTTATCACCAAGACAAGCCAGTTTTCGACAACTACACTTTACTAATAAACAAGTCATACACCTCAGCCAAGAAATAAAAGACAGTTTTAACAAGAAAGAAGATACCTTGGCAATATTTATTGACTTTCATTTAGCATATGACTCTGTTTGGAGAGATAAATTACTAAAACTCCAGAAATTAGGTATCTCCAGCAATATGTTCAGATGGATATCAGAATTCCTTAGTCAAAGATTCATTGCCACTAAATTCAATAACTCACTTTCTAGTTACAAACATATCGAGGTCTACCCCAGGGCGCTGTCCTCAGCACAACTTTATTCAATATTTATATAAATGACTTACCCTCCCTATTAGAGGAATCAAACATGAAAACAGCACTACTTACAGATGATATACGTAGTTTTGTGGACTTCCGGATCTTACAGACGTAGAGACAAAATTCAAAATTCTGCTCTTAAAGCTCTAAATCAACTACATGAATAGAATAAAGCAAATTTGATGACACTCAATTTAAGCAAAAGTAACTACCAAATATTTTCACTTGGTAAAAAAGAAAGAGAATTCAATATCCAATACAGTGGCCAACACCTTCCTAGGACTTACGAATCCAAATGGTGATGCTCTAGAAATACTTTGAACACTACATACAAAATGTTTACACAGCCAGTGCTGACATACTGCAGAGAAATTTTAATTACTTCATCTTTCATAAACGAAATAGAATATGTTCAAAACCAAGCTCTCAGGCTCATTACTGGTGGAATCAAAACAACTCCAATAGATTCAATGAGATTCCTCACTAATATGTTGTTGTCTAGTGCCTTGCATTTGGCAATGAAGCTATTAGCAGACCTCACTAATATTAACAGCATCAAAATGACAATAGAAGAAAAAGCACTGATTCAATATGAAAAACTTATCAGATTACCAGGAAACAATTGGCATTCATACAGTCCTCTCTGTAGATTAAAAACTAAAAAAAAGTTTCATATCCATGGTTCAAGAATTAAAACAGAAAATCAATATCCCGAATTTAAAAGAAAACTTACAAATTAAACCACACCCTTTAACTCTATTAAATATAGAGTATAATCTAAATTTAACAGAAGAAATACTGAAATCAGAAGTAAACACTGAAATAATGAAACAATTGTCTTTAGAGACAATTAATATTAGGTACCCTCCACAAAACTGGCTTCATTTATACACCGACGGATCCTTGATCTTAGTGCTGCTTATGATTAGGTTTTCTCCGGAGCGGTTGTTTGCGCGCTTTCAATCGGAGACCTCCGGTTACCTCCGATTAATGCCACGCAGGTTGTATATGTGCTGTGGCGCAGACATACACTTTCCGCTGAGCATTCCTTTAATCGGATCAGGTAGTGATTCGAGTCTGCTGACGTCCGCGTATCTTTTAAAATAAGTTGTAATTTGTTGTTTATTCTCTCTTTTTTTGCGTTGCTTCAAGTGCTACGTTAGCTGACAGATTTTTTTTCTAGTTTTGAAATTCATAGTATATGTGGAAAGACGTATTAGTTTTATGTCATTGATCAAATTAATAACATTCAATCTAACTGCAAAACTAACGCAGAAGTAAAGTTTTTCAGTAGGTAATGTAAACATTTATACTTTAATTCTCCTAGAAACTCTCGTTTAATCGCAAACAGTGTTTGTCAATTATTATTCTAATCGGTTTAATTTAACGTAAAATATATTAAGGGAGCTTCAGAATGGAACAAAAGAAACTTGGGCTATCAGTGGGTTAAAATTTACTGTCCAACATAATTTATTCAGATTCTTCGCCAGACAGGATTGTGATTATTGTGTTAAAGGGTGTCAGTATTTGAACTGCCTCTTCTAAAATGCGCCACTCTTTCTCTGTAATAAAAATATAAGCGGATATCAACTTAAGAATAATTGTAATTATATTATTACCGCATGTTTCTTTAGTTTCATTCAGAAGTATTTTAATCCAAACAGTAAAATATAACTCAAGTTGTCTAAACAACAAAATAAAACTCAAGTCGTCTTGTAAATATTTCATATGTTTTTTATTGCCTCGAAAGTTAAGTTTTAGAGAAATTTCAAGACTTTCCTAGACTGTGAGCCTTTGGGAACAATAGCATTAAAACAATTTAAAAATAAATCGTATCAAATGTTTTGCGTAATTGTTTTCATCAAGTTCGCGATTGTGCGATCACTTCAAATGGTGTAACAAATTCGAAGTTCCACCACTCTTAGAGTAAATTCGCCCACAAAGTTTACGTGTGCGACTTTATTATTACCTTCAACTAAATTAAAGAATATTCATGCGACGGATATCCGATTTGGTGCCATTTTATTCCACTCACAACTACCGTCAGTCCGTACGCGCCGGTCGTCCTTGAGCTGTCGCTTCGCTCCGAACCCCCGCATCCCTCCGTATGTCCCCTGTTCCACCTATGGTAGTATCGGGGATCACCGGTGGAGAGCTTTATTCGTAATCTCCGATTCCTTCGCGGTAATAGTCACTCCGATGAGCAGCACTGCTTGATCTCCAGAGAACAAGGTGCCGGTGCAGGTGTTACGTGCTGTCTCTTCTTACTTTATAGATCCACGGATTCTGTTCTGACATGTATTGTGTTACGGGAAATGGGTGGATTTAAATTGTTGATAGAAAATACAAAGGCAACACTGGCAATGTATACGTCACGCCCCTGCAATTAAATATTAATAATGCAAATTATATTGAGAGGGCAGTAATATTAGCTTTAAACTTGATTAAAGTAATTTTCTGCCGTGAGTTTAGAATACGAAGCGTCTATCAGCAACATAACGTTTTCTTTTTAGTCCGTTGCTAAAATTTTATAGCCACATGAAAGGTCGTAAATTCGTATAACATTATACGAGAAGATAAGTCGTTTAACAGAATTACGTCATCTTCATACGATCTTCGATCTGACATAGGTCCATTCTTTCATCTCTTCATTTCAACGCACCACTTTGAAAGAAGTTCATTCTAGAAAGAAAAGAAGAAATATTGGGAAATGCTGCGTTTACACTGAAGGATCTGCCCTTGGGCAGAAAAGTATGGATGAATACTACGTGTTAGAGGTGTATGTGCAAATATTTTTAGAGGTAATTGGATGTAGTACAATGAACCACTTACCTCATTGTGTAAAGAATTTCATAACCTTCGGAGTTGTTTCTAGACATGATAAAATACCATGATTTTAAGTTCGTTTATACTTCCACGGAATTTGTTTCCCCTACGAACGATTGGCTAGACACACTGAGGTTGTCTGTCACCCAGGCTTATCAATGTCTTATTGCACAAACATTTAACCAAATAATTTAACGTGTATCCAAACACAAACACGTTTTGTTATGTTATAATATTCTTACATGGCTGAAAAAGGGTATCTGTCGGATACAACAACAAGTTTTGATGGAGAAATCATTGCAATAAGTGAAAGTCTCAGGAATCTTCTATGCCACATCAGTAAATTTAGGAATGCAGTTATATTGTCAGACTCCAAAGCAGCTATTCTATCAATAGTCTCTAAACACACACCTTCATCTCAAACAGCAGAAATAACTAAAATGCTCTCTCAATTAATATCATTTAATAAAAGAATTGTATTCCAATGGATACCATCCCATTGTGGAATCCTGGGAAACGAGAATGCGGATGCTTTAGCAAAGAAGGGCAGCACTGCTACTTACAGACCTGTTACTAAATCTACGTATTACTCTGTGAAAAGATTTATTAAATCTACATACTTAGACTTCAACAAACAAAATTTGATAACACAATCCCAAGGGAAAAAATGGAACTCTCTGCATCAAAATCCACAGTTAATTCCCGATTTACCACGAAAATCGTCTGTAGCTGCATTTAGATTGGCAACAGGCCATGATTGTTTGGCCAAACACCTGCATAGAATTGGAATATATCAGTCCCCTAACTGTCCATTGTGCAACTCAAACCAAGAAATGGATTCGGAACACCTCAAAATCTGTGCTTCAGTGGCTAGTCATGATATCTTTGAAAAATATTGGAGTGCAAGAGGTCAAATGACTTTATTGTCAAACACCTGGCATTAGAAAACAACAACAACAACAACATATTCTTACATGGGATTAAATTCATTATTTGTTTTGTACTGCAATATATCCGAATTCTGAACATAGCCTACATTTTTATTTCCCTAAGGACACTAGATTCAATAAAGCAAAGGCGCTAAAATAATGTTATCTAAATTATCTATAGCAGAGGTCTCCAAAAAGCGTATCGTCACTCGTGCTCTCGATGCTGCCCACCGAACACAGTGTGCTGTAAGGCTAGAGAAGGGGAAGAGACTCGTACCTGAACAGATGGGAGCGGTCAGAGGGGGATCGCAGCAACGGTCTGCTTATGTTTACAAATAATAACATCAAAAGAATAAGAAATATATACGTTTGTACATTACTATTTTAACATACTATGAAGCTGGAGCGCCGTCTGTTGTTATTGACACAAGCCATTGCCATTCTGTTCTATGGTGCCTTTCAGTTCCTGGAAAAGATCTTCTCCAGTTGTATTTTGTAACTAGCTGTACCCGTGCGCTCCGCTGCACTTATTAGAAATAAATATAAAGTAATTACATAATTAAAATAGTACATTGGGTCCAGGAAACATTCGTGTTTGATAGAAGAATAAATCGTTTAATATGCTACTTAATTTAAATTGTATTTAAATAATTAAAATGCTATCATTTTGGTCCAGAGACCACTCATTTGGTGCAAAGATAATTCGTTTAACATTTTTCTAAACTAGTCTTGAATGCATCCTTTAATAAATAACTCCAAATTAATAGAGTTGATTGTGTACGAAGATCATTTTTATGTTAACCTTACTGTGCATCTTTTTTTTTTCTTTTGTTAAGTTTATTTTATTCACACCTTAACATCTGCTGTCATGTCGCGTGTTTAGAATGTGTGGGTATATCAGCAGGCCGTTTTTACTCTTGTTGAGTTCCTGTTTCTTTTGTGTGTTGTAGATGGCTTGTGTTCATGTAAATGAATATAGACTTTGATTAATGTTTTTGGTATTGGTAATTGAGGCGGTGATGAATAATGGCATGTATCTTTCCAATCCAGCATTTGCCTTTATGACTAAGGGAAATCATGAAAAACCCCAGTCAGATTGGTCGGCCACGGGGTTTGAACTCGGGGCCCCCGAATGCGTGTCTCAAATGCTACCGCCTGAGCCAACTCGCTCGGTTGTATATCATTGTTTATGCAAATAAAAAAATGAGGTACCCTACATAAATATTATTTTAAGAAACACAGGAAACGCATATGGGTAAATTATGAGCGCAGGAACGCTATTTCATGACACCTTTTAAAATAACTCAACTCCAGAGATCTCTATGGTAAAATGAGTGTATGAAATTAGAGTATGTTATGTGGACCAAATAAAGTTGCAATAATCAAGTTATACAATATTTCGACAGAATATCAAGTTTTCTGTGCGTACAGATTTCTTTTCATCTTACCTCAGTCCTCATTTGTAGCATTACATCCATCTAGAGAAACTACAAATTTCAAATAGTGAAGGTTAATAATTAGCTCCTGAGATTACTTCATACAAACACACAAAATATTCTCTGTATATTAATATTGATAAACGTCAAGGTCACCTTAAATAGACGGAGTTATTTGTTTTGATTTCATTGTAGCCATCGTCGTCATTCCTGCAATAACTCCTATGTCACATATCGATTTTCAGATTTTTGCTCTTTTAAATAACTTAAATAGTGATGCAGCAAATAATACAACCTACTATATATAACTTAATTATATTTCTTTCTTTCGAAAATGTAAGAATTCACGATCTCCTATGCCATAGAATGAATAAATTTGTTTTTCTTCCTACTAAAAAATTTAATATTTTGCACATAGAAGTTACGGAACAACGACACTATAATCTGACGCGGCGGTGGAAATGTATTGTATTGTTATTTTAAAACTCTTGTATATCCTTAAATATCAGTTCTATCAAAACTTTTCCTGGAATAAAACTTATCGGAAATCATTTTTAAAGAAACTTTTGTTATGTAACATTTTTCACAAAAATCAATAATAAGCGAGATATTTCGGTTTATTTAATTCAGGCCCCCTTACAATCCCCCTTCTAAATAAAGTATTTTGAATGCCATATAGCCTAAAATCTACGTTACAACGAACTTAATTTATATTCCAATTTTCATCGAAATCCGTTCAGCCATTATCGCGTGAAAAGGTAACAAACATCCAGACAGACAGACAAACTTAAATATCAGTCCTATCAAAATTTTGCCTGGAATGAAACTTATCGGAAATCATTTTTAAAGAAACTTTTGTTATGTAACATTTTTCGTTAAAATTAATAATAAGGGAGATATTTCGGTTTATTTAATTCAGGCCCCCTTATAACCCCCCTTTTAAATAAAGTATTTTGAATGCCATATAGCTTAAAATCTAAGTTACAACAAAATTAATTTATGTTCCAATTTTCATCGAAATCCATTCAGCCATTATCGCGTGAAAAGGTAACAAACATCCAGACAGACAGACATGCAAACAAAAATTTCGAAAAAAGCGATTTTCGGTTTCAGGATGTTTAATTATACATGTTAACACCAATTATTTTTGGAAAATCGAAAATTATTAGAAAAATTTCGCTTACAGATTTATTATTAGTATAGATTACATCTAGAAGACATTCAGACACAGTAAAATATTCATTAACTCCTTGGGTGAAAATGGCTAGGTGAGCTTTGTCATTTCCATCTGTGTGAGTAAGCTACAAACTGGTTAATTGTGGTTTCGACTTCAGATTTAATTACATTTACAATCTTGAAATTCCTCCTCTGAACTGTAATTACTGGAAACAATTTAATTTTCTTAAACTTTGACTTTGTTCTGGACACAGTATTTCAATAACGTCCTGTATGCACTATTTTACAAATGATGCTTCTGTAAAGGGCTTCATTGATTTTCCAATATTCCAAGCTAGAACATAGCTAGCAAGAAGCTTTTTCTGTTTAAGACTGAGGACACGTGTGTGTGTTTTCTATTTTCTTGTTTTATATTTATCAAAATATTTGTGGGCCTACGCATTTCACCCAAAATGAAACGAAAAACATATGTTTGTCATGCGGAACTGAGTGTAAACGTATTGTAATATACTGATTATTATGTATAACCAACAGTTCTACAGATAGCCCCAAAATAAACTATTTTCACACGTCCAACATGCCTGTAGTTGTATGATATTCTTTCTGAAGAGTTGAGTATTGTCATTGAATGTTGAATTTTAACACACACTTAAGAATTTTCGAACAAATTAAGCATTTAACATTCTCCCCACTAACACAAAAAAATGTCTCTTCCTATTCATCCTTAAATGTACTACGTCCATGATTAGAAGACAGTGTGAAATGGTGGAACACTCCGACCGAAACAATGATAATGGCAGTCTGCCACTGCTCTTCGTTTGCGCATAAACATTGAGTACAGTACAAGTGGAGATGGGTGAGGCGGAGCGCGCTCATTACGTACTGGCTTCGGTTCCGTTCAGGGGCTTACTCGCGAGTAGGCTTTTGAAGACGTCTGATCTATAGTAATCGACCGATCTCACTAGACCATAGAGCTTTTGATTTATCTAAAGCAAATCAAAACTCGAGTGGGATTCAATTGACTGTTACACGATTAGAAGAAAGTATATGAAGATCGGAAGGAAAAAGTACCGGTACTCTAATACAATAAAATATTAATTCACTTACCAAAATACTAAACTGTCTTGAAAATTTATTGCTGTACCATCTCATCATTACAAATATTCCGCTAAATGGCAGTAGCTCTATTCATTCTACATATCACATTTCTTCCCACTGCACATTGAGCCCGGTAATAGCGGAGAGAAAGTTCGCCGAATAGGAGCTTATAAAATAGCCTTTATATTTTACTCTCGAAAATCAGCTTGTGTCAGAGATTCGGATTTTGATGCTATGGCATCCAAGGCGGGGCATGGATGAATACAGCACCACATCCCATTCCTCGATATTGCGCTTATTTCCATAGAAATCAGGATAAAATTCTTTCCTTAGGCAAAAATAAAGTGCAACAGAGGAGCCTCATTTTATTGCTGGGTCACTGGTAAGTGCGCGGGCATCCTACGGTAAAAAAGTCTGTGCCGTCAGCCCCTTCCTTCTCCTGTTACAGAAAAAAGTCTGTTTTGAAAACTTAAAAGTATCTTTTAAAATTTTACTGTCCACTACCATCAATATGGCTGGGGATAAAGGGTTGTCCTTTGTGCCACAGATAGAATTAGACATGCTCTATCCATACAACATATCAGCTTTCTTCCTGTTACTCATTCTTCCTGGTTATGGCAGCCAGAATGTTGGCCGAATACAGTTTGACCTTGGTATTTTTTTTTTTCGAAAATTTGCTTGTGTCTGGGATTGGGATTTTGATGATACCGCATCCGAGATGGCTTATGGGTGAATACAGAACCACATCCCATTCCTTGATATCACCTTTATTTCCACAGAAATCAGGCAAAATATTTTTCTCAGGCAAAAATAAAGTGTAATAGAGGAGACCAATTTTATTGCTGGGTCACTGGTAAGTACACGGGAACCCTACAGTAAAGAGGTCCGAGCCATCAGCTCCTTCGTTGTCCTGTTATAGAAAAAAACTCTGTTTTGGAGACTAAAAAATACCATTTTTGAAAAGTTTGCCGTCCTCTACCGTCCATATGGCTGGGGGTAATGGGTTGTCCTTTGCACCTCAGTTATATTTCGACATACTCTATCCATACCATATTTCAATATGAAAAACTTATCAGATTACCAGGAAACAATTGACATTCATACAGTCCTCTTTGTAGATTGAAAACTAAAAAAAAGTTTCATATCCATTGTTCAGGAATTAAAACAGAAAATCAATATCTCGAATTTAAAAGAAAACTTACAAATTAAACCAAACCCTTTAGCTCTATTAAATACAGAGTATAATCTAAATTTAACAGAAGAAATACTGAAATCAGAAGTAAACACTGAAATACTGAAACAATTGTCTTTAGAGACAATTAATATTAGATACCCTCCACAAAACTGGCTTCATTTATACACAGACAGATCCTTGATCTCCAGAGAACAAGGTGCCGGTGCAGGTGTTACGTGCTGTCTCTTCTCACTTTATAGATCTCTTGGATATGGAACAACAAGTTTTGATGGAGAAATCATTGCAATAAGTGAAAGTCTCAGGAATCTTCTATGCCACATCCATAAATTTAAGAATGCAGTTATATTACCAGACTCCAAAGCAGCTATTCTATCAATCGTCTCTAAACACAAACCTTCCTCTCAAACAGCAGAAATAACTAAAATGCTCTCTCAATTAATATCACTCAATAAAAGAATTGTATTCCAATGGATACCATCCCATTGTGGAATCCTGGGAAACGAGAATGCGGATGCTTTAGCAAAGAAGGGCAGCACTGCTACTTACAGACCTGTTACTAAATCTACGTTTTACTCTGTGAAAAGATTTATTAAATCTACATACTTAGACTTCAACAAACAAAATTTGATAACACAATCCCAAGGGGAAAAATGGAACTCTCTGCATCAAAATCCACAGTTAATTCCAGATTTACCACGAAAATCGTCTGTAGCTGCATTTAGATTGGCAACAGGCCATGATTGTTTGGCCAAACACCTGCATAGAATTGGAATATGTGTGTGTGTATCTAATGCTCTGGATTTAACAATGAAGTCATCATCCTTCTTGCTTCCCAATATTTTGATGGAAGGTCCACAAATGTCCTAAGAGTTTCACAATTAGCCAGGTGCTCCATCTCCCTCGGGGGAACCTGTAACCCCTAGAGGGCGCGTCCCCAGGTGGCGGATCGGGGAATGCCTCTCAGAAATGAGTGGTAGGAGAGAAATGAAATATCTCCCGCGGACCAACAGGTAATTATCTATGCTAGCCTGTCATGGCATAGAGATGTCCCACAGGAGGCAGAGGTGGGAACGGTCGGTGGACTCAAATAAGCCCTCCCGACTAGGTCCGAAGGACCCACTGACCAAAGACAGGTGTGGTCCTCCTTTCATATAGGGGGTTGAGAAAGGACAGTACAACCGCCAACTCTTAAAAACATGGTGTCCTTCAAGAAAATGGTTCAAATCAGCTCATTAAAATGTTGCATCCCAAAGTAAAATATTCCGGAGTAATAGTCCCCCGGTCGGATCCCCGGATGGGGACTGCCTTGGGAGGGAAGAACGATGAAAACGTGCAGATACTACAATGGAATTCTAAAGGTTTTAGTCAGGATAAGAATTGGAATATATCAGTCCCCTACCTGCCCATTGTGCAACTCAAACCAAGAAATGGATTCGGAACACCTCAAAATCTGTGCTTCAGTGGCTGGCCATGATAATATCTTTGAAAAATACTGGAGTGCAAGAGGTCAAATGACTTTATTGTCAAACACCTGGCATTAGAAAACAACAACAACATTTGAGCTGGGTCATTCCATGAAAAAAGTATGTTTTTGAACCAAGAAGTCTCAAAAGTTAAAAATATAGTAGTAGGTTATTCTGTATGTTGTAAATATGAATTTCAAGCAATATTATATTTATACTCCTCATAGTTTGGCAGCAATCAGCATTTAAAATATTGGTTTAGCAAAGGACATGATTTCATTCATTAAAGTTTTCTTACTATGTAAAAGATGGAAAAGTGATTTCAATGCAATTCTAAAAAGGAGAGCGTAGTTTATAAATGCCCTCGAAATGAAAAAAAAAAATTATATAATTTTTTAAATAGTTACCCGTCGTAACATAATTAAAAAAATACAGAATACAAATTGCAATTCATTTTTACAGACGAAACAAACATGTGTTTAATTCTTTCGGGTATATTGATTCAACTATGAAAATTTTAGAATGTAGACTTAAATACCATGCCAGTTTTTAATAAAAATAACTCACTGAAACAAAGGAGCTCAGCAGATAGGCTATCCCATCGTACAGAATGTCGTCACTACCGCGTGATGCTGTTCACACTGCTTCTCATCTCCCACCGCGACTTCATCATGCACTTACAGCACAGTAACTTCTTTGGGTATCATGAAATGTGGTAACTTTGCACCATTTTCTAGTTAAAAATTTGTTTTCAGACTGTATGTAGTCTTTAAATGTCTAATTTTGAGATGGGAATTTATTTTATACGTTCTAGGTGCATGCAGGAATGTATTTAGCCAGTCATATCTTCGAAAATAAATGTCTTTTTTTTTTTAATTTTTTAATCTGCTAAAAATTGGTGTAAAGTTACCCATAGCTGGGGGTTACTTTGCACCGGCAGAGGTTTAAGAGGGGTGGTACAAAGTTTGCCAATGCTGGTGTTACATTTCACCATACACGTGTTAAACAATGAAATATACTGTACCAGGAACAGAAAAAATGGAAACACAGATTCAAAAACTGCTATAAATAGTAACACGGACAAAACATTTTTGAAAAAACTACACAAAATTTCGATACAAGTGGTCACATTCTTCTAAAATGTTGTTTAAAAAATATTTTCAGTTCTTTCAAATGAAAAATCGAGGCAATAGCACGTGAATAAGTGTAAAAAGTTATACGTATTATTTTGTGTCAAGTTCTGGAATGGAATGTAAGCAAGCCCTTTCTTGATACTTTCTTGGGTAGATTTAGTCTCCCATTACATCCTCCAATTCATATTCCATAATATCCTCCCTTTCAGGTCATTTGCATTTGTATCCTTCTCAGCATTTTCCTTTGGTATATTTGGAGATTGTTACTAAGTGTGGCAGTGAGAGACCATGTACGACTTTAATATGTAATAAAAAGAAAAATAAATTCAAGTAATTTAGCTGTAATACAAAATGTGAATTATAGGAAGCATTTTTAAACTTCATGGAAGGTCCTCAAATCAAAATAATGCAATTAAAATATAAAAAAATCTTCGTTTGTGTTATTATGCAAAGTAACCCCAATTTAGCCTCAAATTCACCTTGATCAGAAAATTATTCTGTAACCAGGGGCAGCCCGTCCCTATATGCTACAGTGCTACAGCACAGTGATAATTTTTGCTCAAATAATGTATTTGTAATACCATAGTATCTGATCTGTCATTTAATAATTTCCCGTGGTTATATTCATGACACATTATCGAGTGTTTAGTCTTTGCTCTTTGGTGCCTCAGGGGGTTCGTTGTGCTACTCTGAACTTCATATGAGAATGTAGACATTTATGCGCATGTGCGAAGCTGAAATCACTGCTCTGATTGGCTATTTTTACGCGGGAAAGTGCTGTAGTCAGCTTCAGCACAACACAGCTTGGAGATTGCAAAAGTAAAGCGTAACGAAAGAATGCTTGTTTCTGGAAGAACTCGGAACTATTTACAATGTATTTGGAATTCAAATATCAGACTGCTGCTGCCATCTACCTGTAGGCCTATGAGATTCCTCCTGAATCAGCTAGCAAGCGACGGAAAATGGAATCCCAGAAAATTGAAGCCAAGGAAGTATGTGACTATATAATTCAGGAAACTACTCACCGTTTCCAGTCTTTAAGCTACCTAGACGCAACAAAATTGTTAAACAGCAAAATTTTTGAGAATATTTCGTATAATTTTCGTGAACGCGAACTTGAAATTGCTGTCAACAGCTATACTATACTGAACAAAAGAGTGTTAAAGACACAACTTGGAGTTCTATACGGAAAACCCGACTTCCAAAATGTAGATGTCTGTTCAATTGTTACAATACATAGTCTCCAACAATTTACAGGATCCATTCCGTGAAGTAACGAAGTTGTTAAATATTTTGGTTACAACATCAATGGCCACTGCTGAGCCAGAAAGATGTTTTTCTTGCTTGAAACGCATAAAAACGGTTTTTAAGGAACAATATGTCCCAGGATCGTCTCACTGCTCTTACAATACTGCCAATAGAAAAGAGTATGATGTCCAAGATGGAGGGGTTTAACACCAGGGTAATTGACAAGTTCTGCAGTAAGAAGGAACGTCGTATGGACTTCATATTTCGTCACTAGGCGAGTCTCAAATTAAGATAAATACATGTAAGTGTATATAGTACGCAGATATAGAGATTGTAGCACACTCATTGTTTTGACCACCAGCCGCTACTGTCTGTAACATCATTTGCCGAAAAAACAGCTGCACAAACGAAACTAGGAAGTCTAAATGGATGAATATGGAACAGATACACGTATAACTTATCTTGAGATTGTGCACACATCTGTGATAAAAGATAAGTAATTTGATCTATATTTCAATCAAATTATGCACACGTTCTGTTGTTAAGGTACAGAAATAAAATGAACAAATTCTGTGACCACGAACAGTGGAAAAATACTGTACACATATACCATCTATTGGTGGAAGTGATGAACAGATAAATTTGGTTCACGTAAACACCCCTAGACCTATATAAAAAGTTTTTCATAGATGGTGCAAAGTTACCCCATTTTACCGTACTTCAGATGACGAAGAAAATGTTTTAATAGTTATTTTGTTCTCGCAAACTGGAACTACATAGTGAATGCTATGTGTTCCCGGCACTGTCTTCAGTCTCAGAAACTGATCATTATTTAAAATGTCAGCCTCATTTTCATTTTGTTCTATCCCCGTGAACGAAATATCAACACCAGGCAGTGGCGGCTCCTGCATATTTCTTAAGAGGAGGAAAGAAGTTAACAGCGCAAAATGACACCTTCTTGAGAGAAACATGCTACAAATTAGCCTACATGCATACATGTGACACCAGGTAGTGTTAGGGTTGGCCTTCTCTTTCGTATAGCAATAATCTGTTCTTGTAAACTGAGTTTCCTAAATTGTCCAAATATGTTTTCACTTCCATTCATTGGTGGATAATTGCACAAATTAACAATTACAAGGAAATTCACAAACTCGCAGCACTTTTAGCGCACACTGCAGCATCACACGTGTTGGTAGAGACTAGCTACTAACATATAACCAGAACCGTTTTACGGAAGTGGGAATGAGAAATAATCTGTTAGGAAAGCGAGAACACTGCATCCACCCATGTGGTCTGTGTCGCCACATGTACATTTTACAAGTTCAGTATCGCATGCTTTTGAAGAATGTCAGTTCTTGTAAAGTCATACTACCATTATTGCTCAAAGCTGCAGGTGACCGATTAATTTTTTATGTTAAAAATAATGTAGTTTGGAGTACTTTCAATTTCAAATATATTTCTACAAAACTGATAACTTTGCTATTGTCCTATCTAGTAGACGATGAATGGAAGTGAATTTCAGGGGCCAAAAAGATCTGCGATACTAACGTAGAACTACTTCCTCTTTGTTTTATATAAATCTAACTTCAACTTTCAGATATCCTCGAAAGTTTCAAACCATGAGTAGTAGCTTATATAAAATGCAATGAATAATATATTTTGATTTATGATTTAAAAAAAAAGTTTATATGGCGTCTTTCATAGCTTTGCGTTAAAACTGTTTTTATTGTGCCTCCTCCTAGATGTGTTATAGTCTGGTTGAATGCGGCATCATTAGATGGCAGCGGTAGTGTGCTTGCTGCAAGACCAGTCGGTTTCTATTTCCCGCCCATGCGCTGATTCAGAGGAGGATCTCCTCCCTAACTGTTCAATCGCTTGCTTTAAAACTCTGCTTCTTTCTCTGGCCGCTAGTGCGCTGTTGTCTATGTGTGTTAACTGCAGGAAAGGAGGAAAGGATTGACTTTCCTCCACACAAACAATCTCGTATCTTTCTCACAATTTTCTAGTGGCGCATGAGCGTGTGTCGTTTAAAACTCGATCAGCCAAGGTTTTCTTATAGCTGTGAACTTAAAAATTATCGAATCTTCTTCGAATTTCAAGGCATATATTTCATTTGATATTTACTTTCAAAAGAAGAAAAATGTGAGGAGGACATTCCTCCCTTCCCTCCCCGAGAAACCACCACTGACACCAGGAATATTAGTTTTCGCTCCTTCATACAGTTCTTTCGGGTTCGTAATTTGAGTTACCCATAGACTAGCATGTGCAGCAAGCCTCTTTACTGTTACACCGTCACTGTCGCAGGGGCTCTTGCCGTGACTTGTTGCAAAAAAATGCCACTCAGCTGCGACCTGAAAGTCCGTCATGTGATAAAATACATTGACCAAATTTTTCCTCTTCTTATATTGCAGCACCATCACTGAAATAATATTTTTTTTTTTTTTCACATCCTGAAATTTTTGTCTTAGTTTTAGTATAAGTTGTTTTTGAAATAAATGAACCCCTTCAGTATCATGTACTAAATAATCGGATATAAATGCGAAGCACAGATTTTCCACTGAATTATTCTTAATCTTTCTGAAATAAACAACAAATGGTATATTGTGGCTTGGCTTATACTCCAGTGATATCCTTGAATTGCAACCTGTATTACAAAACTGTAATTCTCAGCATAATCGCCAATAATGATAAATTCTCCATGTTGGATTGTATTCTTGAGATGTTTTAGATATGAGGATTGAGCTTTTGCAATGAAATTGTGGGCTTTGAATTTTTTAGACAAATTATGAAATTGTATATGAAGTTTTCTACAGTTGCTTTAATTGTTTTTATGTCTGCTCTGTCAGTTGTTGTCCATTTTTTGTATATAATTTCTTCTATTAGATTTTCCTTCATGAAATCATTTATTAATTTGGAAATATTTTGAGTTCCAGGACATTTTTCACATTTATTAAGGAAGCAGTTTTCAGAAGAATTTTCACAAACCATTTTTTGTACAAAAAAAAAATCAATTTTATTCATTTCAGAATTTACAAAGCTAGAAACCCCTGTCTTTGAGCCTGGATGCCTGTTCTTAAATTCTTTGTGGAGCTCTTAGGTTAGCCAAAAGGAGCCATTTTTGTTTTGTTTATTTATCTTTTTTTTCACTATTCTGTCGCCCTCTTTCACAGACTTTGTATCTTTAATTCCTGCTAAAATCCTGCTAATATCGTCCTCTAAGTAGAAGTTGTGGACAAGTGTGACAGTTTCTTCAGGGATATGGCGTTGATATTTTCTGTCAGGTACAGACATTATTCCTTTATCGTTTTGTGTCATTTTAGAGATGAGCGAAATGCCGAATTCTGTCATTATTGTAATTGTAATATTGTAAAATGTTGACATGTTCCACATCTTAAAGCTTCATTGCTCATGTAAGATCTATGGAATAAAATAAATGAATGAATGAATGAATTATTTTGTTTATGCTCCAGTTTTTGGATAAACAGGTTAAAACCATATATTTTTCGTTCGTTGAGTGCACATTAGAAAATTTCCCCTTAAATTGTGCGATCATATCTTCGCCATCGTTACTTTTATTCCCTACATTAAATATTTTAATAATTGTTTCGTTCACAGCAATGGCTTTCCTTGCCGCGTATGATTTGACGCACGACAACTTACGTTTAGAAACAGGAGACTGTCCAAGGCGCGTTAATAATTGATTTAAATTGCTTATTGTGGCCTCCTCTTTAATTTCTGGTGGAAGATACTATTCCTCACTAGATTTCGACTCAGTATCAGTCCCCGGTACACATTTTATTTTTATTTTAGTAGGTTATTTTACGACGCTTTATCAACAGCTTAGGTTATTTAGCGTCTGAATGAGATGAAGGTGATAATGCCCGGTGAAATGAGTCCAGGGTCCAGCACCGAAAGTTACTCGGCATTTGCTCATATTGGGTTGAGGGAAAACCCCGGAAAAAACCTCAACCAAGTAACTTGCCCCGGCCGGGAATTGAACCCGGGCCACCTGGTTTCGCAGCCAGACGCGCTGACCGTTACTCCACAGGTGTGGACCCCGGTACACATTCTTCTTCGCTGTATTTCCTCAAATCACTTTGTTCACTACAGTCTGCAGATGCCATTTTTGATAATTTGATACAACACGAACTGCATATTGCATCACCTGTCACTAAACTCGGTATTTTTTCTCGCATCCATTCGATAACTTTTCTATTACCTGTCTTTCTCGTGTGTCCTTGGAGTCCGAAAGGGTTACAACACCACAAATACCGAAAACGACTTTCAGATTTTACCAATTTCAATCTATTCAAGCACCACTGCACTGTTAAAAATTCACAGCTTTAAGCAAATGCTTCCAGACGTATACTGTTAGCTCCAGCTGCGCGATCGTCAGGGAGACGACACACGGGTTTGAGATTACTCATCGAGTTATGATATCATAGTTGGTAGTTTAATTTATTTTTATAATAACATTATATTGAAAGTCCAAAAAAATTCATGACATCACTGGCATATTCTTAAAATTTTCTATGGAATGACCCAGCTTTCTTTCCACTGCTCATTTGTTCAGGTTAGGGTGGCGAAAATATTGACCGAATACAAGTTGTTATGGTTTTTTTTTTTTTTCGAAAATCAGGTTGTGTCTGGGATTCCGATTTTGATGGTAAGGCATCCGAAGTGGGTCATGAGTGAATATAGCACCCCATCCCATTCCTTCATTTCGGCAAAAATCAGGCCAAAATATTTTTCTCAGGCAGAAATAAGGTACAATGGAGGAGCTCGATTTTATAGATTCGTCACAGGTACGTATGCGGGCATCGTACTGTGAATAGGATCGGGCTCTCATCACTCATCCCCTTCCTGCTCTTGTTCTAGAAAAAAGTCTCTATGTCTCTATTGAAAACTAAAAAATACCATTTTTGAAAACTTTGCCGTCCTCTACCTTCCATATGGCTGGGGGTAAACGGTTGTCTTTTGGGCCACAGGTATAGTTCGACAAGTTCTATCCATATCACAGATCAGCTTTCTTCCCACTGATCATTTGTCTGGGTTATGGCGGAGAGAATGTTGACCGAATACAAGTATTGGTATTTTTCTTTCGAAAATCAGCTTGTGTCTGGGATTCCGATTTTGATACTACGGTATCCGAGGTGGGTCATGGGTGAATACAACACCGCAACCCCTAACTCGATATCACCTTTATTTCCACAGAAATAGGGCAAAAATATTATTCCCAGGCAAAAAAAAGTGCAACAGAGTGTCATTTATAAGTACTCGAGCATTCTGCAGTAAATGGGTTTGGACCTAAGTCCCTTTGTTCTCCTGTTCTAGAAAAAAGTCTCTTTACGAGACTCAAAAGCACCATTTTTGAAAAATTTGCACTCCTCCATCATCCAAATGGCTGGGGGTAAAATGTTCTTTGCACCACAGATAGACCTCGAAAAACTCTTTTCATACCAGATTTCAGCTTTCTTCTGACTGCTCATACATCTGGGGTAGGGTGGCGAGAATGTTGGCTGAATAGAATACCTTGGCATTTTTCTTTCAAAATTCAGCTTGTGTGTGGAATTCTGGTTTTGATGGTTCGGCACCCGAGGTGGTTCATAACTGGATACAGCACTGCATTCCGTTCTTTGGTATCGCCTTTATATCCGCATAAATCACGCAAAAATATTTTTCTGGGGCAAAGATAAAGTGCAACAGAGGAGCCCAATTTTTCCTGGGTCACTGTAAGTAAGTGAGCAGCCTACAGTAAAGCGGCCTGGTCCCTCAGTCCCTTCCTACTCATTAGGGTGTATCGAAAAATAACTTTTCTTTAAAAATGAAGGTGGCTAGTGCGGAAAAGTTGCTATTTGTGGCAGAAAGAACGTAGAAAAAAAAAAGAAAATAGTAATTCGACAATATCCTGTGTCTCCACATCAGCCCTAAAGTTTTGCAAGCTTATTGCTCTATGTCTGTTTCCAAATTTTGTTTTGTAGTGCAACTCTTCGCCTATTTTTTAAAATTTACACTAAAAAATAACCCAGGGCTCACTACGAGGAGGTGGTTGCACTTCCAGTCCTACCCTCCACCCACCCTTAGTAGTATACTCCGGTGTCAAATGTTGATTTACTCTGCATACTCAGACTTCGTTTCGAAGCATGGCATTTCTCAGCTATGCACACTAAATTATGTGAAGGGTTAATACATCCCACATACAAGTGGAGAATCCTGTATGCAGTTGTAAGTCATCGAGATTGAACAACTGGCCCTGGTTTCTTCCTTCAAGCTCTATCGGACAATGGCCAGAATGAACGACTTGGTAGATCCTCAGAAGATATTCCTGGTCAGTAGGCCTACTAAGATCAGAGATACGTTCCACGTTAATTTTGTGGATCCAGGATACTATAATAACTTTGAAATTTGCCATGATTTGTCTCACAATGGTGTAACTCTTCTCCGATATGTCCAGAACGTGTTTCATGAGATAGCAGTGTCGAAGTTCATACACATGGAGAAGACAAATTATTTGTTGTAGTGGCCTGCCAATTTCCTTTTCGATGCACACCATAGATCCGTTTTTTCTTCCTGTACTTGTAGAGGCTCCATCATAACCAAGTGCTGCTAGGGGCGATACATCTAATTTACTTGACCTTAAAGATAGTAGCACGGCTCTTCAAATCTGATGTCCATGTCCAGAGGAAGGGGAGACATGTCGAATATACTTTGAATGTGGTTATTCTAATAAAGTTATAATTATGCTCCTCTTCTTTTTCTTGGCGATATAATCCGTTGTCCTTTTTTTCCTGTGTTAGTGCCCTGTCCTTACGACCATCAAAATATACTGTTCGAATGAACTTATTATTAGGTGTTTCTTCTTTCTGAATTTTATCTCCAATCTTCATTTCTCTCGTGATCATCTAGTATAAGACCCTTATTCCTAGTAGATATTATTCTCGCGCTTGTAGCATAGCCGTCGCAATTAGAGCCGCATCTCTCTTCGAGGTGCCTATCTGAAGGCTGCTGAAGGTAATTTTGGTAGAGGCAAGCGAGCCTGAGCACCAGAAGGCTTCGATTCGAAGTCCGAATACACACTCCTTCACTGTTGTTCTGAGTGGTGCAAAGGCGAAGACTCAGAGCTTGTAACTGATGTCTATTTTTCTCTTCCTCGGAATTTAAGCCACACTTCTTCAGATCGTTGGCGAATGGGCCTCTTCGCTTTCCTCTCTTCACTCTTAAATAGTGTCTTCGTCATCACAATGTCGATATTATCAATAATCATAGTTCGTTAATTTTTCTGATCCATTAGAAAGGATACTCCTATCAATGGAACTTTCCTACTTAACTCACATTCACAGAGACTTTCCGGGTCCGGGCACTTACAAGTGCATATATCAAAAAATTTTCGACCTTTATTAATAAAAGCTTATTCATGCGCCCTTGAGATAAGTCTGTCGGCAGTAACATGAGCGATGCCTTTTACTGAATGGTGTTTTCCACCTAGTTCGCTAGTCTTTAAATCTCTGATCCAAAGAAAATGTGTTATTATCACATCTTTATAGGTTGGAAGTTGCGACTCTCTTATCGGTCCTGGTATATTGAACAAAGGACTCAGCAGTACGGCAGTACGAAATTATTTTTTCCACTCATGACAACACGATGCATAAGAACTATTGCATGTACCACTAAACCACTGATATGATACACGATTTCACAGAAACAACGACGATGTAAACCTGGCCAGCATAGCCTACGAAATACGACTGCCGGGCAGATTCGACCCTGACTGCCAGCATCCCTCTCTTCCCTCACTCCACAAGAAGATACTGGTGCAAGATACTTCTCTTCTTGTACTATCTTTGCTAACTTTTAAAAGATCTGGTTAACGAGGGAGGGGTAGCTGTATAGGTATGCAGACTGTCATTATAATACTTTGTACAAGATGCGTTATAAATTCGAATCTTCAGTATTGATGCGGAGACACAAGATATTGATTAAATTTAATTTTCTTTCCCTTCCAGTTTCTCTGCCACAAGTCGCAACTTTTCCGCACTAGCCACCTGCATTTTTCAAAAAAGAATTTTATCCATGACCATAACGAAAAGCATGCCTTTACTAAATACTTTTGCGTTTGTAAAGTAGGCTTTTATTCAACATTACTTTATTTCACTAGTGAGATAAAGACTTTACCTCACAGTTTGAACTTTATCTCACAGTTCATTAGTATTTTCCTAGTACGTATACTTTTCCATAGAACTGTTACTCAAGAAGTTAATATATTAGTTACTAGATGTCACTACCTCTACTTTATTACCATTTCTTAAATATACATACACTCAATCTCCTTCTCGTTTCTCTATCTACTACGTCGTAATTTGTGCGTTGTATCCATGATAATATTATGTATTTTTTTTTAATTTCATAATAATTTACCTTTTGGGATGCGAGGACACTTGAACCTGCGAAGTTGGGTTTATAGGATTTTAAAACAACACGCATTAGCCAACTGAGCTAAACAGACACGTTAGCAAATTATGTTTTAATATTCCTCTTAAGTTTACAGAAGTAAAATAAGAAATTATTTTAATCACATTATTCCCATGAACACTTCTAAATAATCCCTGAAACTTCAAAAAAACCAAAATACACGTTTAAAATTTAAAAAAAAAAAAAATTCATATATATATATATATATATATATATATATATATATATATATTTTAAAATTATATAATTAGTATTATAATTTGTTATTTATCCAACGCCTTAGATACCATTCTTCATTAATCATGGCCTCCTAAATCATAACCTACCTAGTACACGTATCGTTTCTAAAATCCATGCCATGATTATGTGATTATATGAGGACTTATTTTCAACATATTTTCTTTTATAAAACAGAATTTTTCGTTATGGTCATGGATAAAATTACGTATGGTACTTGTGAGCGTGATCTTCATTGCACTCGTGTAATTTAAGCACGAGGCTGACGCCTCGTGCTTAAATCTTTCCACTCGCCCAATAAAGATTCACTTACCTCACAAGTACCATAAATAACTATTTTTCGATACACCCTACTACTCATGTTATAGAAAAAAGTCTCTTTGGAGACACATGAATACCAATTTTTTAAAATTTCCCACCCTCTGCCCTCCATATGACTAGGGGGTAAAGAGTTGTCCTTTGCACCACAGATAGAGCTAGACATGCTCTATCCATACCACACATAAACTGTTTTCCTACTACTGCTCATTCGTCCGGGTTAGGGGGCCCAGAATGTTGGTCTTGGTACTTTAATTCTCGAAAATCAGCTTAGGTTCGTAATCCCATTTTGATGCTACTGTATCCGAAGTGAGTCAAGTGGAAATAAAACACCGCATCCCGTTCCTCGATATTGACATTATTTCCAGAGATTATAGGCTGAAATGTTTTAGGTAGTCAGAAAAAAGTCTAGAAAAAAAGTACAACGGATTTGCTCGATTTTATTGGTGATTATTAGTAAACATGCTGGGATGCTACAATAAAAAGGGCAGGTCTCTGAGGCCTTTCGTTCTCCTTGTGTAGAAAAAAATCTGTTTTGGAAGGTCAAAATGAGGATTTTTTGAAAATTTTCCGGCCTCTGCCGTTCATATCCCAGGGGACAGAGACTTGTCCTGTACACAACAGACAGAGTTCGAGGTGCTGTATTCGCCGCACTTATCAGCTTTGTTCTCACCACACATACAGTGGAGTTATGGCGGCAGGAGTGTTGGAGAGATGTTGTATTTTTTTTTTTTTTCGAAAATCAGTTTGTGTTCGGGATTCCCAATTTGATGCTATCGTGTCCGAAGTAAGTCAAGAAGGAATACAACATCGCATCCCGTTCCTCGATACCCCTGGTATTTCTGGCGATTATAGGCTGAAACCTTTCAGGTAGTCAGAGAAAATGTCTACAAAAAAAGTGCAACGGATTTGCTTGCTTTTATTGGTGATTATTAGTAAATATGCGGGGATGCTACAGTCAATAGGGCAGGTCTCTGAGCCCCTCTGTTCTCCTTGTGTAGAGGAAAATCTGTTTTGGACAGTCAAAATGACATTTTTTTTTATTTTGGCGCCGCTGCCGTCCATATGCCTGGGGACAGAGAGTTGTCCTTTACACTACAAATAGATTTCGACGAGCTCTACTCGCTGCACTTATCAGCTTTGTTCTAATTACACATTCGGTGGAGTTATGGCGGCGAGAGTGTTGGCGGAATGTTGTATTTTTTTTTCTCGAAAATCAGTTTGTGTTCGGGATTCCCAATTTATGCTATTGTGTCCGAAGTAAGTCAAGGAGGAATAGAACACCACATCCTGTTTCTCGATATCGCCAGTATTTCCGGAGATTAGGGGCCGAAATGATTTATGATGAAATGTAGGTCACTTGCCATCCAGCGAAAATAGATCACTTGCCATCGAGGGAAAGTAGGTCACTTGCCATAAAGCGAAAGTAGGAACTTGCCATCCAGCTAAAGTAGGTCACTTGCAATCGAACGATAGTAGGTCACTTTCCATTAAGCGAAAGTAGGTCACTTGCCATCGAGCGAAAGTAGGTCACTTGCATTCGAACGAAAGTGGGTCATTTTCCATCAAGCCAAAGTAGGTCACTTGCCACCCAGCGAAAGTAGGTCACTTGCAATCGAACGATAGTAGGTCACTTTCCATTAAGCGAAAGTAGGTCACTTGCCATCGAGCGAAAGTAGGTCACTTGCATTCGAACGAAAGTGGGTCATTTTCCATCAAGCCAAAGTAGGTCACTTGCCACCCAGCGAAAGTAGGTCACTTGCAATCGAGCGAAAGTAGGTAACTTGCCATCCAGCTAAAGTAGGTCACTTGCAATCGAACGATAGTAGGTCACTTTCCATTAAGCGAAAGTAGGTCACTTGCCATCGAGCGAAAGTAGGTCACTTGCATTCGAACGAAAGTGGGTCATTTTCCATCAAGCCAAAGTAGGTCACTTGCCACCCAGCGAAAGTAGGTCACTTGCAATCGAGCGAAAGTAGGTAACTTGCCATCCAGCTAAAGTAGGTCACTTGCAATCGAACGAAAGTAGATCACTTTCCATTAAGCAAAAGTAGGTCACGTGCCATCCAAGCGAAAGTTGGTCACTTGCAATCGAGCGAAAGTAGGTCACTTGCCATCCAGAGAAAGTAGGTTACTTTCCATCGAGCGAAAGTAGGTCACTTGCCATTCACCGAAAGTAGGTCACTTGCCATCGAGCGAAAGTAGGTAACCTTCCATCGAGCGAATGTAGCTCACTTGCAATCGAGCGAAAATAATTTACTTACAATCCAGCGGAAGTAGGTCACTTGCAATCGAGCGAAATTCGGTCACATGCCATCCAGCGAAATTAGGTGACACGCAATTCAGCGAAAGTAGGTCACTTTCCATCGAACGAAAGTAGGTCACTTGCCATCCAGCGAAAGTAGGTCACTTGCAATCGAGCGAATGTGGGTCAATTGCCATCCATCGAAAGTTGGTCATTTTACATCGGGCGAAAGTAGGCGACTTGCCATGCAGCGAAAATAGGTCACTTGCCATCGTGCGAAAGTAGGTCACTTGCCATCCAGCGGAAGTAGGTCACTTGCCATCGAGCCAAAGTAGGTCACATCATCCAGCGAAAGTAGGTCACTTGCTTTCGAGCCAAAGTAGGTCTCTTGCCACCCAGCTAAAGTAGATCTCTTGCAATCCAACGAAACTAGGCCACTTGCCATTCAGCGAAAGTAGGTCACTGACCATCCAGCGAAAATAGGTCACCTGCCATCCAACGCAAGTAGGTCACTTGCAATCCAGCGAAAGTAGGTCACTATCCATCCAGCGAAAGTAGGTCACTTGCCATCGAGCGAAAGTAGGTCACTTGCCATCGAGCGAAAGTTGGTAACTTGCCATCCAGCTAAAGTAGGTCACTTGCAATCGAACGAAACTAGCTCACTTTCCATTAAGCGAAAGTAGGTCACGTGCCATCCAAGCGAAAGTTGGTCACTTGCAATCGAGCGAAAGTAGGTCACTTGCCATCCAGCAAAAGTAGGTTACTTTCCATCGTGCGAAAGTAGGTCACTTGCCATCCAGCGAAAGCAGGTTACTTGCCACCGAGCGAAAGTAGGTAACCTTCCATCGACCGAATGTAGCTCACTTGCAATCGAGCGAAAATAAGTTACTTGCAATCGAGCGAAATTCGGTCACTTGCCATCCATCGAAATTAGGTGACACGCAATTCAGCGAAAGTAGGTCACTTTCCATCGAACGAAAGTAGGTTACATCCAGCGAAAGTAGGTCATTTTACATCGGGCGAAAGTAGGCGACTTGCCATGCAGCGAAAGTAGGTCACTTGCCATCGAGCGAACGTAGATCACTTGCCATCCAGCGAAAGTAGGTCACTTGCCATCGAGCCAAAGTAGGTTACATCCAGCGAAAGTAGGTCACTTGCTTTCGAGCCAAAGTAGGTTTTGCCACCCAGCTAAAGTAAGTCTCTTGTAATCCAACGAAAGTAGGCCACTTGCCATTCAGCGAAAGTAGGTCACTGACCATCCAGCGAAAATAGGTCACCCGCAATCCAACGAAAGTAGATCACTTGCAATCCAGCGAAAGTAGGTCACTTGCCATCGAGCGAAATTAGGTCACTTGCCATCCAGTGGAAGTAGGTCACTTGCCATCGAGCCAAAGTAGGCAACATCATCCAGCGAAAGTAGGTACCTTTCGAGCCAAAGTAGGTCTCTTGCCACCCAGCTAAAGTAGATCTCTTGCAATCCAGCGAAAGTAGGCCACTTGCCATTCAGCGAAAGTAGGTCACTGACCATCCAGCGAAAATAGGTCACCTGCCATCCAACGAAAGTAGGTCGCTTGCCATCGAGCGAAAGTAGGTCAATTTCCATCGAGCGAAAGTAGGTCACTTGCCATCCAGCGAAAGTAGGTCACTTTCAATCAGAGCAAAAGTAGGTCAACTGCAATCCAGCGAAAGGTCACTTGCTATCGAGGCAAAGTAGGTCACATGCCACCCAGCGAAGGTAGATCACTTGCAATCCAGCGAAAGTAGGTCACTTGCCATTCAGCGAGAGTAAGTCACTTGCCCTCAGCGAAAGTAGGTCACTATCAACCCAGCGAAAGTAGGTCACTATCAATCCAGCGAAAGTAGGTCAATTTCAATCAGAGCAATAGTAGGTCAACTGCAATCTAGCGAAAGGTCACTTGCTATCGAGCCGAAGTAGATCACATGCCACCCTGCGAAAGTAGATCACTTGCAATCCAGCGAAAGTAGGTCACTTGCCATTCCGCGAGAGTAGGTCACTTGCAATGCAGCGAAAGTAGGTCACTATCAATCCAGCGAAAGTAGGTCACTTGCCATCGAGCGAAAGTAGGTCAATTTCCATCGAGCGAAAGTAGGTCACTTACTATCCAGCGAAAGTAGGTCACTTTCAATGAAAGCAAAAGTATGTCAACTGCAATCCAGCGAAAGGTCACTTGCTATCGAGCCAAAGTAGGTCACATGCCACCCAGCGAAAGTAGATCACTTGCAATCCAGCGAAAGTAGGTCACTTGCCATTCAGCGAGAGTAGGTCACTTGCCCTCAGCGAAAGTAGGTCAATTGCTATCCAACGAAAGTAGGTCACTTGCCACCCAGCGAAAATACGTAACTTGCCATCCAGCGAAAGTAGGTCACTTGCAATAAAGCCAAAGTAGAACACTTGCAATAGAGCCAATGTAGATCAATGGCCATACAGCGAAAGTAGGTCACTTGCCATCCAGCGAAAGTAGGTGACTTGCGATTCAGCGAAAGTAGGTCAATTTCCATCGAACAAAAGTAGGTCACTTGTCATCCAGCGAAATAAGGTCACTTGCACAAAAGCGAAAATTGTTGTTGTTTTCTAATGCCAGGCATTTGACAATAGAGTCATTTGATCTCTTGCACTCCAATATTTTTGAAAGATATTCTCAAGCGAAAGTAGGTTACTTGCCATCCAGCGCAAGTAGGTCACTTTCAATCGAGCAAATGTAGGTCACTTGGCATCCATCGAAAGTACGTCATTTTCATCGAGCGAAAGTAGGCGACTTGACATGCAGCGAAAGTAGGCCACTTGCCATGTCAAATTACCTATCTACAGTTCTATGCAACGATCACAGCACGTGTAAACAGTCAGCTGATTTGAGCAGCAATACATAATGTCTGCCACTGCCGGCTAAGATCACTGCCATATCCCGTGATGTGGCAGGCTTCTACTATTTGAGTTGTAAAAATTCTATGAGAAGAACACTAAATTAGGTGCCGTAGAATTGTTATTTATATGTTTTGAGTTGTGGTTGTTTTACAAGACACGGACTTGACCACAGGCATTTATATCCGTCAAGTAACTCAAAATTCATGTCTTTTGGCTTGTGGCAGCCTTCCACCGGAGTGCGATATACTCCTACACAGAAAAAAAGTCACTATTACATCCAAACACTCCAGATAACAGGGCTAAACTGTAACACAAAAGGATGTGATGACATAATAAACAGAATTGGAGCACGTTTGCCTTCCACTGAGTTTGGGTTGCATAATGTAATCCACTCAAAAAACATACATATTCTATTCACACTATCATCATCGATACCGATGTGGTGACTTAATGAACAGCAGTGGATTACTTTTGTCTCAATCAGATTTGGATTACATACGTAATCCACACAGAATTGGATTACACATGTAATCCACACAGAATTGGATTACATATGTAAGCCACACAGAATTAGATTACATATGTAATCCCCTCTAAAAACAAATATATTCTATTCGTGCTATCATCGTTGATACCGGAGATGTGACTTAATAAACAGCAGTGGATTACTTTTGTCTCACTCAGATTTGGATTACATATGTAATCCACACAGAATTGGATTACATATGTAATCCACACAGAATTAGGTTACATATGTAATCCACTCTAAAAACAAATATATTCTATTCATGCTATCATCGTTGATACCGGAGATGTGACTTAATAAACAGCAGTGGATTACTTTTGTCTCACTCAGATTTGGATTACATATGTAATCCACACATAATTGGATTACACATGTAATCCACACAGAATTGGAATACACATGTAATCCACACAGAATTGGATTACACATGTAATCCACACAGAATTGGATTACACATGTAATCCACACAGAATTGGATTACATATGTAATCCACACAGAATTAGGTTACATATGTAATCCACTCTAAAACCAAATATATTCTATTCGTGCTATCATCGTTGATACCGGAGATGTGACTTAATAAACAGCAGTGGATTACTTTTGTATAACACAGATTTGGATTACATATGTAATCCACACAGAATTGGATTACATATGTAATCCACACAGAATTAGATTACATATGTAATCCACTCTAAAAACAAATATATTCTATTCATGCTATCATCGTTGATACCGGAGATGTGACTTAATAAACAGCAGTGGATTACTTTTGTCTCACTCAGATTTGGATTACATATGTAATCCACACATAATTGGATTACACATGTAATCCACACAGAATTGGAATACACATGTAATCCACACAGAATTGGATTACACATGTAATCCACACAGAATTGGATTACACATGTAATCCACACAGAATTGGATTACATATGTAATCCACACAGAATTAGGTTACATATGTAATCCACTCTAAAACCAAATATATTCTATTCGTGCTATCATCGTTGATACCGGAGATGTGACTTAATAAACAGCATTGGATTACTTTTGTATAACTCAGATTTGGATTACATATGTAATCCACACAGAATTGGATTACATATGTAATCCACACAGAATTAGGTTACATATGTAATCCACTCTAAAAACAAATATATTCTATTCATGCTATCATCGTTGATACCGGAGATGTGACTTAATAAACAGCAGTGGATTACTTTTGTCTCACTCAGATTTGGATTACATATGTAATCCACACATAATTGGATTACACATGTAATCCACACAGAATTGGAATACACATGTAATCCACACAGATTTGGATTACACATGTAATCCACACAGAATTGGATTAAACATGTAATCCACACAGAATTGGATTACATATGTAATCCACACAGAATTAGGTTACATATGTAATCCACTCTAAAACCAAATATATTCTATTCATGCTATCATCGTTGATACCGGAGATGTGACTTAATAAACACTAGTGGATTAATTTTGTCTCACTCAGAATTGGATTACATATGTAATCCACACAGAATTGGATTACATATGTAATCCACACAGAATTGGATTACATATGTAATCCACACGGAATTGGGTTACATATGTAATCCACTCTAAAAACAAATATATTCTATTCATGCTATCATCGTTGATACCGGAGATGTGACTTAATAAACAGCAGTGGATTACTTTCGTCTCACTCAGATTTGGATTACATATGTAATCCACACATAATTGGATTACACATGTAATCCACACAGAATTGGAATACACATGTAATCCACACAGAATTGGATTACACATGTAATCCACACAGAATTGGATTACACATGTAATCCACACAGAATTGGATTACACATGTAATCCACACAGAATTAGGTTACATATGCAATCCACTCTAAAACCAAATATGTTCTATTCATGCTATAATCGTTGATACCGGAGATGTGACTTAATAAACACCAGTGGATTAATTTTGTCTCACTCAGAATTGGATTACATATGTAATCCACACACAATTGTATTACATATGTAATCCACACAGAATTAGGTTACATATGTAATCCACTCTAAAAACAAATATATTCTATTCATGCTATCATCGTTGATACCGGAGATGTGACTTAATAAACAGCAGTGGATTACTTTTGTATAACTCAGATTTGGAATACATATGTAATCCACACAGAATTGGATCACACATGTAATCCACACAGAATTGGATCACACATGTAATCCACACAGAATTGGATTACACATGTAATCCACACCGAATTAGGTTACATATGTAATCCACTCTTAAACCAAATATATTCTATTCATGCTATCATCGTTGATACCGGAGATGTGACTCAATAAACAGCAGTGGATTACTTTTATCTCTCAGATTTGGATTACATATGTAATCCACACATAATTGGATTACACATGTAATCCACACAGAATTCGAATACATATGTAATCCACACAGAATTGCATTACATATGTAATCCACACAGAGTTGGATTACATATGTAATCCACACAGAATTGGGTTAAATATGTAATCCACTCTAAAAACAAATATATTCTATTCTATTCATGCTATCATCGATACCGGAGATGTGACTTAATAAACAGCAGTGGATTACATTTGTCTCACTCAGATTTGGATTACATCAGTAATCCACACATAACTGGATTACTTCAGTAATCCGCACAGAATTGGATTACATATTTTTTTTTAAAACTGGTTGTTTTTAATTTTTTTTTCGAATTTTTTTTTCATTTTTGTTTTCAAAAGGGAAAATTTTTCATTTTTTTCCAATTTTTTTTCAAAAATTTTCTGACTTTTTTTAATTTTCTGAATTCTCTTTAATTTTTCTTTTTCAAAATTTTCTTCCAGTTTTTCAATTTTCAAATTAAAAAAAAATGATTTCCGAGTTTTCTTAAAAATTTTTCAAATCTAATTCTTTTTCACAAAATTTTTCTTCCAATTTTCTTTTCAAATTTTTCAATTGAAATTTTTTTTTCAAGATCCTTTGAAACATGTTTTTTTCAATTTTATTTTTCAAAATATTCTTTTTTCAAATCTTTTTACTTTCTTTTTTAATTTTTCCTCGATCCTTTTTTAAATTGAAAAGTATTTCTTATGAAATCCCAAATTAAGGATTCAAAACTCAGGGTCCTGGGTCCAAACTCCGGGTTACGGGTTCAAAATTCCAGCTACCGGTCCCAAAGTCCAGGTTCAAAACACCGGGTTCTAGGATCCGGGTCGCAAAGTCCGGGAACCGGGTCTCAAATTCCGGCTACGAAACTCCGGGTTCGGCGCCTGAACTCCGTGTTCCGGGTCCCAAACTCCGTTTAATGCCTCAAACTCCGGGTTCCGGATATAAAACTCAGAGTTCGGGGTTAAAACCCTGGGTTTGGCTCCCAAAACATGGGTTCAAAATTCCAGGTTCCAGTCCCAAACTCCGGGTTCCAGATTACAAATTCCGGGTACCGAACTCCTGGTTCAAAACTCAGGGTTACGGCCCAAACTCCGGTTTCCGGCTTTCAAATACCTGGTACCTGGTTACAAACTCCGGGTTCCGGGTCCCAAACTCTGGGTTCTAGACTCCGGGTTACGGTTCCCAAACTCCGGTGCCAAACTCGAGGTTCCGGGTGCCAAACTCCAGGTTCGGGATGCCAACTTTCGGGTACAAAACTCCAGTTTCCGTGTTAAAAACTCCGGGTCCTGGGCCCCAAACTCCGGGTTCCTATCCCAAACTCTCTCACTCCGGTTTCTAATGTCAGGGGTCTGGTCCCAAACTCCGGGTTCAAAAGTCATAGTTCCGAACACACACCCCAGGTTCCGGGTCCAAAATTTCGGATTCGAAACTACAGGTTCCGGATCTCAAAATCCGGGTACACAACTTCGGGTTCCGGTGTGCAAACTCCGGGTTGCAAATAAAAACTCCGGGTTCTGTGTCCCGAAGTCCGTGTTCCAAACTCCTTGTTCCGGGTCCCAAGCTCCTGGTTCCTGGTCGCAAATTCTGGGTTCAAACTTCCGGGTTCCGGTCCCAAACTCCGGGTTCAAAAATCCGTGTTCCGGATCCCAAATTCCGGGTTCAAAACTCCGGGTTCCGGTTCAAAACTCCAATTCACAATCTCCATCTTCCAGGTTCTAAACACCTGGTTCCGGGTCAAAAACTCCGGTGTCTAAACCTCGAACTCTCGTCCCAAACTCCGGGTTCCGTCCCCAAACTCCGGGTTCCGTCCCCAAACTCCGGGTTTTGGATCTAAAATTCCGGGATTTAAACTACAGGTTGCGGATCCCAAATTTCGGGTATAAAACTCCGGGTTCCGGGTGCCTAACTTCGGGTTCGAAACTCCGAGTTTCGGGTTGAAAAACTAAGGGTTCCGGTTCCCAAACTCAGAGTTCAAAATTCCGGGATCCGGTAACAAATCCGGGTTCCGGGTCCCATACTCCGAGTTTCGGGATCCAAACTCCGGGTTGAAAAATCCGTGTTCCGTGTATCAAACTCCGGGTTCCGGGTCACAATATCCGGGATCAAAGCTCCGGATTCCGGGTCCTAAACTCCGGGTTCCACATCACAAATACCGGTTTCAAAACTCCGGGTTCCGGGGCCAATACTCCAGGCTGCAGCTCTCAAACTCAGGTTAAAACTCCCTCATGGGCCCCAAACTCCTGGTTCCAAATACCAAACTCCGCGTTCCCGATCTCAAACTCCGGGATCCAGGATGAAAAATTCCGCGTTGAAAACTCCGTGCTCTGGGTTACAAACTCCGGGTAGAAAACTCCGTGTTCCGGGTTGAAAACTCCGGGATCCGCGTCCCAAACATCGGGTACCGGGTCACAAAAACCGGGTTCAAAATTCCGATTTCCAGTGCAAGACTCTGGGTTCCGGATTCCAAATTCCGGGTACAAAACTCCGGGTTCCGGGAACAAAACTCCGTTTTGAAATACTCCGGGTTCAAAACTCCACGTTCCAGATCCCAAACTCCGGGTTGACAAAAATAAATTCCGGGTTTAAAACTCCGGGTTCCGGGTCCCAAACTACGGATTCCGGGTTCTAAATTCTGCGTTTGTCCCAAACTCCTGGTTCCACCTCCCAAACTCCGGGTTCAGGGGCCCAAAATCTGGGTTCCAGATTACAAATTCCGGTTACAAAACTCCGGGTTCCGGTACCCAAACTCCGTTCTGAAAAGTCCGGGTTCAAAACTCCACTTTCCGGGTCCCAAACTTCGGGTTCCGGATTCCAAACTCCTGGTTACGGGTCCCAAACTCCGGGTTCCGGAACCCAAACTCCGGGTTCCGGGTCCCAAACTCCGGGCTCCGATTCCAACCTCCGGGTTTTAAATTCCGGGTTCCTGGTCCGAAACTCCGGGTTCCGGGTCCAAAACTCCGGTTTGACAACCACAAATTCGGGGTTAAAACTCCGGGTTCCGGGCCCCAACTCCGGATTCCAGGTCCCAAACTCCGGGTTCCGTGTCCCAAACTCCAGGTTCCGGTTCCCAAATTCCAGGTTCCGGGTCCAAAACTCCGGGTTCCGGGTTATAAATTCTGCGATCGTCCCTCCGGGTCCCAAAATCAGGGTTCTGGGCCCAAACTCTGGGTTCCGGATTCCAAATTCCGGGTACAAAACTCCGGGTTCCGGGACCCAAACTCCGTTCTAAAAAACTCCGGGTTCAAAACTCCACGTTCCGGGTTTTGGATCCTAAACTCCGGGTTACGGGTCCCAAACTCCGGGTTCCGGATCCCAAACTCCGGGTTCCGGGTCCCAAACTTCGGGTTCCGGGTCCCAAACTCCGAGCTCCGGGTCCCTAACTCCGGGCTCCGATTCCAACCTCCGGGTTCCTTGTCCGACACTCCGGGTACCGGGTCCCAAACTCCGGGTTGACAAACACAAATTCCGGGTAAAATCTCCGGGTTCCGGGGTCCGAAACTCCGGGTTCCTGATCCCAAACTCCGGGTTCTAAATTCCGGGTTCGTAAAAACTCCGGGTTCCGGGTCCCAAACTCCAGGTTCCGGGTTCCTGGTCCCAAACTCCGGGTTCTAACTTCTGGGATCGTCCCAAACTCCGGGTTCCAGGGACAAAACTCTGGGTTACGGATTCCAAGTTCCGGGTACAAAACTCCGGGTTCCGGATCCCAAACTCCGGGTTCCAGGTCCGAAACTCCGGTTGTGGATCCAAAACTCCGGGTTCCGGGTCCCAAACTCCGGGTTCCCAGTCCCAAACTCCGGGTTCCTGGTCCCAAACTCCGGGCTTCGGTTCCAACCTCCGCTTTGTAAATTCCGGGTTCGTCCCAAACTCCGCTTTCCGGGTCCCAAACTACGGTTATGGGTTCCAAACTCCGGGTTCCGGGTCCCAAACTCCGGGTTCCGGGGCTTAAACTCCGGGTTCCAACCTCCGAGTTCGACCCAAACTCCGAGTTCCGGGTCCTAAATTCCGGGTTCGTCCCAAACTCCGGGTTCGGTGCCGAACTCCGGGTTCTGTCCCAAATTCTGGGTTCAAAGCTTCGTGTTCCCGGTTTCCGGGTTCAATTCTCCGGGTCCTGTTTCCCAAACTCCGGGGTCAAAACTCCGGCTGCAGTGCCAAACTCTGGGTTTTGGTCCCAAACTCCGGTTAAAAACCCCGTTTTCAAAACTCCGGGTTCCGTGTTCCAAACTCCGGTTTGAAAACGTGTTCCGCGTTCCAAGCTCCGGGTGCTAAACTCCGGGTTATAAAATGAGGGTTCCGGGTTCAAAATTCAAAAAAATTCAAGATTAAAAGAAAAATTAAAATTTTCAAAACTAGAAAGATTAAAAAAAATTTGAAACGTTTCCAAAAATTTTCAAAATTAAGAAAATTTTCAAAATTTTTCTCAATTCAAAAAATTTCAAAATTTTTCAAAATTCAAAAAATTTTCGAATTTTTAAAAAATTTTCAAAATTATGAAAATCGCAAAAAAATTGAAAAATTTTCCTTTTCAAAATTCAAACAATTTAAAAAAATTTTCAAACTTTTTGGAAATTTTTGAAAACACAAAATTTTTCCCAAATTTTTAAAAAATTTTGTGAAGTAAAAAAATAAAAAATTTTCAATAATTTTCAAAAATTATGGAAATTAAAAAAAAAATTAATTTTCTCGAAATTTTTCGCATTTAAAAAAATTAAAAATTTTTAAAAAGAGAAAAATTTTGAAAATTTTCCCAAAAAAAAATTTCAAAATTTGAAAAATTAAACAATTTATCAAAATTCAAAAGATTTTTTAAATTTTCGAAATTTTTTAAAATTTAAAAATTTTGAAAATTTTTGGAATTTTTAAAAATTTTTTCAATTTTGAAAAAGAAAATTTTAAAATTTTGAAGTATTCTAAAAATTTTGAAACATTTTAAAAATGTTTCTCATTTTGAAACTTTATTGGATTTTTTTTAATTTTGAAAAATTTGTAAAATTTTTTTGAATTTAGAAAAATTTTGAAAATTTTTGAAATTTTTTTTTTGATTTTGAAAATTTTTGGAAATATTTGAAAGGTTTCAATTTTTCTAAATTTGAAAATTTTTATTATTATTTTTTTTAATTTAGAATTTGGAATTTTTTTTTTTAAATTTTCATAAGTTTTGAAAATATTTGAAATTTTTTTTTAATTTATAAAAATTTTGAAAAGTTTTTCAATTTTGAAAATGTTTGGAAATTTTTGAAAATTATCTCAAATTTTTCTAATTTTGAAAATTTTTATTTTTTTTTGTCGAATTTTGAAAATTTTTTTTTAAATTTTCATAAGTTTTGAAAATTTTTGAAATTTTTTTTAATGTAGAAAAATTTTGAAATTTTTTGGAAATACTTGAAAATTTTTTTTTAATTTTTCTAATTTTGAAAATTTTTATTTTTTTTTTTAATTTTGAATAATTTGGATTTTTTAAATTTTCATATATTTTGAAAATTTTTTAAATTTTCATAAATTTTGAAAATTTTTGAATTTTGAAATTTTTTGGAATTTTTGGAAAATGTAAAATGCTTTTAAAATTTTGAAATTTTTTTGAATTTTGAAAACTTTTGAATTTTCGAACCCGGTATTTGGGACCCGCAAACCGGAGTTTGTGACGAACCCAGAATTTAGAACCCGGAACCCGGAGTTTGGCACCCGGAATCTGCAGTTTGGGACGAACCCGGAATTTAGAACCGGGAATCCGGAGTTTGGGACCCGGAACCCGGAGTTTTAACCCGGAATTTGTGTTTGTCAACCCGGAGTTTGGGACCCGAAACCCGGAGTTTGGAGCTAGAGTTTTTGAACCCGGACCCCGACTTTGAGAACCGGATCCCGGACTTCGGGGCCCGAAACCCGGAGTTTGGGACCCGAACTCCGACTTTGAGAATCGGAGCCCGGAATCTGGGACCCGGAACCCAGAACACGGTATTTGGAACCCGGAGTTTGGACCTTGGACCCGGAAGTTTTAACCCGGAAACCGGAGTTTAGTACTCGGGATATCAATCCGGAGCCCGGAGTTTCGGACCGGAACCCGGAGTCTGTGACTCTGATCCCGGAGTTTGATACCGGAGCCCGGAGTTTGGGACCCGGACTCCGACTTTGAGTACCGGATCCCGGACTTTGGGCCCGGAACCCGGAGTTTTGGACCCGAAGTCCGACTTTGAGAACCGGAGCCCGGGCTTTGGGACCCGGAACCGGTAGTATGGTATTTGGAACCCGTAGTTTGGGGCACGTAAGCCGGAGTTTGGACCTTGGACCCGGAAGTTAGAACCAGGAAACCGGAGTTTAGTACTCGGGATATGAATACGGAGCCCGGACTTTCGGACCTGAACCTGGAGTTTGTGACCCTGATCCCGGAGTTTGGGACTCGGAACACGGAGTTTGGGACCCGGACTCCGACTTTGAGAACCGGAGCCCGGACTTTGGGACCCGGATTCCAGAGTATGGTATTTGGAACCCGGAGTTTGGGGCACGTAACCCGGAGTTTGGACCTTTGACCCGGAAGTTTGAAACCGGAAACCGGAGTTTAGTACTCGGGATATGAATCCGCAGCCCGGAGTTTCAGACCTTAACCCGGAGTTTGTGACCCTGATCCCGGAGTTTGGGACTCGGAACACGGAGTTTTTTATCCGAAACCCACTGTTTACAATCCGGAGTTTGGAACCCGGAACCCGGTGTTTTGAACGCTGAGTTTGAGACCGGAAACCGGAATTTTGAACTCGGACTTAAAGGGACTCGGACCCAAAAATTTGGGATCCCAAACCCGGAGTTTGGGACCCGGAAGCCGGAGTTTAGAACACGGGAAACCGAAGTTTTGAACCCGGAATTTGGTATTAGGAACCCGGAATTTTGCACCCAGAATTTGGGACTGGGATGATGGAATTTTGAAACCGGAGTTTTTCAGCCGGGACTTTGGGACACGGAACCCGGAGTTTTTACTTGGAACTCGGAGTTTGGAAACCGGAATCCGGAGTTTTTTGACCAGAAATTTGTGATCCGGAACCTGTAGTTTCGAAACCGGAGTTTTGGACCCGGAACCCGGAGGTTGGGAACGGAACTCGGAGTTTGGAACCAGACCCCGGAGATTAGAAAACTGAATGTGGGAGTTTGGGACCGAAACCCGGACTTTTGAACCCGTAGTTTGGGACCCGGGAACCCGGGGTTTTGGTAACAGCATACAGCGAAAGTACTTCACTTATCATGGAGCAAAATTAGGTCACGTGCCAACCAGAGAAATTAGGTCACTTGTTATCCAGCGAAAATAGGTCACGTTCCATCGAGCGAAAGAACGTCTCTTGCCATCCTGATAAAGTAGGTCACTTACCGTCCAGTGAATTTAGGTCACATTCCATCGCGCGAAAGTAGGTCACTTGCCATCCAGCGAAAGTAGGTCACATGCCATCCAACGAAATTAGATCCTTGCCATCCAGTGAATTTAGGTCACATTCCATCGCGCGAAAGCAGGTCACTTGCCATCCAGCGAAAGTAGGTCACTTGCCACCGTCAGAAAGTAGGTCACTTGCCATACAGCGAAAGTAGGTCACTTGCCACCGTGAGAAAGTAGATCACTTGCCATCCAGCGAAAGTAGGTCACTTGCCACCGTGAGAAAGTAGGTCACTTGCCATGCAGCGAAACTAGGTCACTTGCCACCGTGAGAAAGTGGGTCACTTGCCATCCAGCGAAAGTAGGTCACTTGCTACCGTGAGAAAGTAGGTCACTTGCCATCCAGCGAAAGTAGGTCACTTGCAATCGTGAGAAAGTAGGTCACTTGCCATACAGCGAAAGTAGGTCACTTGCCACCGTGAGAAAGTAGGACACTTGCCATCCAGCGAAAGTAGGTCACTTGCCACCATGAGAAAGTAGGTCACTTGCCATCCAGCGAAAGTAGGTTACTTGCCATACAGCGAAAGTAGGTCAAATGCCATCGTGAGAAATTAGGTCACTTGCCATCCAGCGAAAGTAGGTCACTTGCCACCGTGAGAAAGTAGGTCACTTACCATACAGCGAAAGTAGGTCACTTGCCATCCAGCGAAAGTAGGTCACTTGCTACCGTGAGAAAGTAGGTCACTTGCCATCCAGCGTTGTAGGTTACATGCCATACAGCGAAAGTAGGTCACTTGCCACTTGAGAAAGTAGGTCACTTTCCATACAGCGAAAGTAGGTCACTTGCCATCTGGCGAAAGGTCACTTGCCACCGTGAGAAATTAGGTCACTTGCCATCCAGCGAAAGTAGGTCACTTGCCACCGTGAGAAAGTAGGTCACTTGCCATCCAGCGAAACTAGGTCATTTGCCAACGTGCGAAGTAGTTCACTTGCCATACAGCGAAAGTATGTCACTTGCCATACAGCGAAAGTAGGTCACTTGCCACCGCGAGAAAGTAGGTCACTTGCCATCCAGCGAACGTAGGTCACTTGCCACCGTGAGAAAGTAGGTTACTTGCCATCCAGCGAAAGTAGGTCACTTGCCACCATGAGAAAATAGGTCACTTGCCATCCAGCGAAAGTAGGTCACTTGCCATCCAGCGAAAGTAGGTCACTTGCCTTCGTGAGAAAGTAGGTGACTTGCCATCCAGCGAAAGTAGGTCACTTGGCACCGTGAGAAAGTAGGTCACTTGCCATACAGCGAAAGTAGGTCACTTGCCATCCAGCGAAAGTAGGTCACTTGCCATCCAGCGATGTAGGTTACATGCCATACAGCGAAAGTAGGTCACTTGCCATCGAACGAAAGTAGGTCACTTGTCATCCAGTGAATTTAGGTCACATTCCATCTCCCGAAAGTAGGTCACTTGCCATCCAGCGAAAGTAGGTCACTTGCCACCGTGAGAAAGTAGGTCACTTGCCATCCAGCGAAAGTAGGTCACTTGCCATACAGCGAAAGTAGGTCACTTGCCACCGTGAGAAAGTAGGTCACTTGCCACTTGAGAAAGTTGGTCACTTTCCATACAGCGAAAGTAGGTCACTTGCCATCTGGCGAAAGGTCACTTCACACCGTGAGAAATTTGGTCACTTGCCATCCAGCGAAAGTAGGTCACTTGCCATCCAGCGAAAGTAGTTCACTTGCTACTGTGAGAAAGTAGGTCACTTGCCATCCAGCGAAAGTAGGTCACTTGTCACCGTGAGAAAGTAGGTTACATGCCATACAGCGAAAGTAGGTCACTTGCCATCCAGCGAAAGTAGTTCACTTGCTACCGTGAGAAAGTAGGTCACTTGCCATCCAGCGAAAGTAGGTCACTTGCCACCGTCAGAAAATAGGTTACATGCCATACAGGGAAAGTAGGTCACTTGCCATCCAGCGAAAGTAGGTCACTTGCCACCGTGAGAAAGTAGGTCACTTGTCATCCAGCGAAAGTAGGTCACTTGCCACCGTGAGAAAGTAGGTCACTTGCCATCCAGCGAAAGTAGGTCACTTGCCACCGTGAGAAAGTAGGTCACTTGCTTGGTCAATTGTTGATTTTACGTTTCCTTGTTTTCTTTCCTGTAAATAATAAATATTTGTTTATAAACGATATAGTTATTCTTAAAATCCATGCACTTTTACAACAGTTTGAACATGCTTACAACATATTGAGTCTTTTATGAATAACAGAAATAAATTAATAAATGAATCAGCAGAAAATGAGATGATCTTCTGCAGAATATCTAACCTGCATTCTGTGAATTAGCCTCATTAGTATCAGAATTATGTTCACGTTCAGGATGCCAGGTTTTATTCACGTCAGAGTCGTCAAAATTGCTTTCTTCTGTTTCCTGCAATACATCTGCAAGTATTGGCCTAGGTGGACTGTGGAATCCGCGATCGAAAACCTGAAATTAATTAAGTTTTTTAAGTTTTTAATATATGATATAACGAAACATTCTTTTGTAGTTAGTAATGCCAAAATATACAATAAAAAGTATTTATTAACACTACATTAGAGCAAAAAAATAAAATATATTCTAAATTTACATCAAATATAACCAATATTCTACATTCACTTCGTTGCACTACCCGCATCTTCCATAGTAGCCGACATTCTAGCCGTCATAACTCCGCAGTACGTGTACTTAGAACAAAGCTGATGAGTGCGTTGAATACAGCTCGTCGAACTCTATCTTCAGTATAAAGGACAACTCTCTATCCCCGCGCGTTTGGACGGGAGAGGCCGCCAAAATTTAAAAAAATGGTCATTTTGACCTTCCAAAACAGACTTTTTTCTACACAAGGAGAACGAAGCGGCTCAGAGGCCCGCCCTTTTAACTGTAGCATCCCCGCATCTTCCATAGTAATCACCGCAAAAATCCAGCAAATCCGTCGCACTTTTTTCTAGCCCCAATTTTTGGGTACCTAAAATATTTGAGTCTCTAATTCCGGAAATAATGGCCATACCGAGGAACGGGGTGCGGCCCTGTATTCCCCCTTGACTTACTTCTTACACGATAGCATCAAAATGGCAATCGCGAACACTTTCTGATTTTCGAGAAAAAAAGGGGAAGGGTTTAAACCACTATTCCGCCGACATTCTAGCCGTCATAACTCCGCAGTACGTGTACTTAGAACAAAGTTGATGAGTGCGTTGAATACAGCTCGTCGAACTCTATCTTCAGTATAAAGGACAACTCTCTATCCCCGCGCGTTTGGACGGGAGAGGCCGCCAAAATTTCAAAAAATGGTCATTTTCACCTTCCAAAACAGACTTTTTTCTACACAAGGAGAACGAAGCGGCTTAGAGGCCCGCCCTTTTAACTGTAGCATCCCCGCATCTTCCATAGTAATCACCGCAAAAATCCAGCAAATCCGTCGCACTTTTTTCTAGCCCCAATTTTTGGGTACCTAAAATATTTGAGTCTCTAATTCCGGAAATAATGGCCATACCGAGGAACGGGGTGCGGCCCTGTATTCCCCCTTGACTTACTTCTTACACGATAGCATCAAAATGGCAATCGCGAACACTTTCTGATTTTCGAGAAAAAAAGGGGAAGGGTTTAAACCACTATTCCGCCGACATTCTAGCCGTCATAACTCCGCAGTACGTGTACTTAGAACAAAGCTGATGAGTGCGTTGAATACAGCTCGTCGAACTCTATCTTCAGTATAAAGGACAACTCTCTATCCCCGCGCGTTTGGACGGGAGAGGCCGCCAAAATTTCAAAAAATGGTCATTTTGACCTTCCAAAACAGACATTTTTCTACACAAGGAGAACGAAGCGGCTTAGAGGCCCGCCCTTTTAACTGTAGCATCCCCGCATCTTCCATAGTAATCACCGCAAAAATCCAGCAAATCCGTCGCACTTTTTTCTAGCCCCAATTTTTGGGTACCTAAAATATTTGAGTCTCTAATTCCGGAAATAATGGCCATACCGAGGAACGGGGTGCGGCCCTGTATTCCCCCTTGACTTACTTCTTACACGATAGCATCAAAATGGCAATCGCGAACACTTTCTGATTTTCGAGAAAAAAAGGGGAAGGGTTTAAACCACTATTCCGCCGACATTCTAGCCGTCATAACTCCGCAGTACGTGTACTTAGAACAAAGCTGATGAGTGCGTTGAATACAGCTCGTCGAACTCTATCTTCAGTATAAAGGACAACTCTCTATCCCCGCGCGTTTGGACGGGAGAGGCCGCCAAAATTTCAAAAAATGGTCATTTTCACCTTCCAAAACAGACTTTTTTCTACACAAGGAGAACGAAGCGGCTTAGAGGCCCGCCCTTTTAACTGTAGCATCCCCGCATCTTCCATAGTAATCACCGCAAAAATCCAGCAAATCCGTCGCACTTTTTTCTAGCCCCAATTTTTGGGTACCTAAAATATTTGAGTCTCTAATTCCGGAAATAATGGCCATACCGAGGAACGGGGTGCGGCCCTGTATTCCCCCTTGACTTACTTCTTACACGATAGCATCAAAATGGCAATCGCGAACACTTTCTGATTTTCGAGAAAAAAAGGGGAAGGGTTTAAACCACTATTCCGCCGACATTCTAGCCGTCATAACTCCGCAGTACGTGTACTTAGAACAAAGCTGATGAGTGCGTTGAATACAGCTCGTCGAACTCTATCTTCAGTATAAAGGACAACTCTCTATCCCCGCGCGTTTGAACGGGAGAGGCCGCCAAAATTTCAAAAAATGGTCATTTTGACCTTCCAAAACAGACTTTTTTCTACACAAGGAGAACGAAGCGGCTCAGAGGCCCGCCCTTTTAACTGTAGCATCCCCGCATCTTCCATAGTAATCACCGCAAAAATCCAGCAAATCCGTCGCACTTTTTTCTAGCCCCAATTTTTGGGTACCTAAAATATTTGAGTCTCTAATTCCGGAAATAATGGCCATACCGAGGAACGGGGTGCGGCCCTGTATTCCCCCTTGACTTACTTCTTACACGATAGCATCAAAATGGCAATCGCGAACACTTTCTGATTTTCGAGAAAAAAAGGGGAAGGGTTTAAACCACTATTCCGCCGACATTCTAGCCGTCATAACTCCGCAGTACGTGTACTTAGAACAAAGCTGATGAGTGCGTTGAATACAGCTCGTCGAACTCTATCTTCAGTATAAAGGACAACTCTCTATCCCCGCGCGTTTGGACGGGAGAGGCCGCCAAAATTTAAAAAAATGGTCATTTTGACCTTCCAAAACAGACTTTTTTCTACACAAGGAGAACGAAGCGGCTCAGAGGCCCGCCCTTTTAACTGTAGCATCCCCGCATCTTCCATAGTAATCACCGCAAAAATCCAGCAAATCCGTCGCACTTTTTTCTAGCCCCAATTTTTGGGTACCTAAAATATTTGAGTCTCTAATTCCGGAAATAATGGCCATACCGAGGAACGGGGTGCGGCCCTGTATTCCCCCTTGACTTACTTCTTACACGATAGCATCAAAATGGCAATCGCGAACACTTTCTGATTTTCGAGAAAAAAAGGGGAAGGGTTTAAACCACTATTCCGCCGACATTCTAGCCGTCATAACTCCGCAGTACGTGTACTTAGAACAAAGCTGATGAGTGCGTTGAATACAGCTCGTCGAACTCTATCTTCAGTATAAAGGACAACTCTCTATCCCCGCGCGTTTGGACGGGAGAGGCCGCCAAAATTTCAAAAAATGGTCATTTTGACCTTCCAAAACAGACTTTTTTCTACACAAGGAGAACGAAGCGGCTCAGAGGCCCGCCCTTTTAACTGTAGCATCCCCGCATCTTCCATAGTAATCACCGCAAAAATCCAGCAAATCCGTCGCACTTTTTTCTAGCCCCAATTTTTGGGTACCTAAAATATTTGAGTCTCTAATTCCGGAAATAATGGCCATACCGAGGAACGGGGTGCGGCCCTGTATTCCCCCTTGACTTACTTCTTACACGATAGCATCAAAATGGCAATCGCGAACACTTTCTGATTTTCCGCCGACATTCTAGCCGTCATAACTCCGCAGTACGTGTACTTAGAACAAAGCTGATGAGTGCGTTGAATACAGCTCGTCGAACTCTATCTTCAGTATAAAGGACAACTCTCTATCCCCGCGCGTTTGGACGGAGAGGCCGCCAAAATTTCAAAAAATGGTCATTTTGACCTTCCAAAACAGACTTTTTTCTACACAAGGAGAACGAAGCGGCTTAGAGGCCCGCCCTTTTAACTGTAGCATCCCCGCATCTTCCATAGTAATCACCGCAAAAATCCAGCAAATCCGTCGCACTTTTTTCTAGCCCCAATTTTTGGGTACCTAAAATATTTGAGTCTCTAATTCCGGAAATAATGGCCATACCGAGGAACGGGGTGCGGCCCTGTATTCCCCCTTGACTTACTTCTTACACGATAGCATCAAAATGGCAATCGCGAACACTTTCTGATTTTCGAGAAAAAAAGGGGAAGGGTTTAAACCACTATTCCGCCGACATTCTAGCCGTCATAACTCCGCAGTACGTGTACTTAGAACAAAGCTGATGAGTGCGTTGAATACAGCTCGTCGAACTCTATCTTCAGTATAAAGGACAACTCTCTATCCCCGCGCGTTTAGACGGGAGAGGCCGCCAAAATTTCAAAAAATGGTCATTTTGACCTTCCAAAACAGACTTTTTTCTACACAAGGAGAACGAAGCGGCTTAGAGGCCCGCCCTTTTAACTGTAGCATCCCCGCATCTTCCATAGTAAACACCGCAAAAATCCAGCAAATCCGTCGCACTTTTTTCTAGCCCCAATTTTTGGGTACCTAAAATATTTGAGTCTCTAATTCCGGAAATAATGGCCATACCGAGGAACGGGGTGCGGCCCTGTATTCCTCCTTGACATACTTCTTACACGATAGCATCAAAATGGCAATCGCGAACACTTTCTGATTTTCGAGAAAAAAAGGGGAAGGGTTTAAACCACTATTCCGCCGACATTCTAGCCGTCATAACTCCGCAGTACGTGTACTTAGAACAAAGTTGATGAGTGCGTTGAATACAGCTCGTCGAACTCTATCTTCAGTATAAAGGACAACTCTCTATCCCCGCGCGTTTGGACGGGAGAGGCCGCCAAAATTTCAAAAAATGGTCATTTTGACCTTCCAAAACAGACTTTTTTCTACACAAGGAGAACGAAGCGGCTTAGAGGCCCGCCCTTTTAACTGTAGCATCCCCGCATCTTCCATAGTAATCACCGCAAAAATCCAGCAAATCCGTCGCACTTTTTTCTAGCCCCAATTTTTGGGTACCTAAAATATTTGAGTCTCTAATTCCGGAAATAATGGCCATACCGAGGAACGGGATGCGGCCCTGTATTCCCCCTTGACTTACTTCTTACACGATAGCATCAAAATGGCAATCGCGAACACTTTCTGATTTTCGAGAAAAAAAGGGGAAGGGTTTAAACCACTATTCCGCCGACATTCTAGCCGTCATAACTCCGCAGTACGTGTTCTTAGAACAAAGTTGATGAGTGCGTTGAATACAGCTCGTCGAACTCTATCTTCAGTATAAAGGACAACTCTCTATCCCGGCGCGTTTGGACGGGAGAGGCCGCCAAAATTTCAAAAAATGGTCATTTTGACCTTCCAAAACAGACTTTTTTCTACACAAGGAGAACGAAGCGGCTTAGAGGCCCGCCCTTTTAACTGTAGCATCCCCGCATCTTCCATAGTAATCACCGCAAAAATCCAGCAAATCCGTCGCACTTTTTTCTAGCCCCAATTTTTGGGTACCTAAAATATTTGAGTCTCTAATTCCGGAAATAATGGCCATACCGAGGAACGGGATGCGGCCCTGTATTCCCCCTTGACTTACTTCTTACACGATAGCATCAAAATGGCAATCGCGAACACTTTCTGATTTTCGAGAAAAAAAGGGGAAGGGTTTAAACCACTATTCCGCCGACATTCTAGCCGTCATAACTCCGCAGTACGTGTACTTAGAACAAAGTTGAAGAGTGCGTTGAATACAGCTCGTCGAACTCTATCTTCAGTATAAAGGACAACTCTCTATCCCCGCGCGTTTGGACGGGAGAGGCCGCCAAAATTTCAAAAAATGGTCATTTTGACCTTCCAAAACAGACTTTTTTCTACACAAGGAGAACGAAGCGGCTTAGAGGCCCGCCCTTTTAACTGTAGCATCCCCGCATCTTCCATAGTAATCACCGCAAAAATCCAGCAAATCCGTCGCACTTTTTTCTAGCCCCAATTTTTGGGTACCTAAAATATTTGAGTCTCTAATTCCGGAAATAATGGCCATACCGAGGAACGGGATGCGGCCCTGTATTCCCCCTTGACTTACTTCTTACACGATAGCATCAAAATGGCAATCGCGAACACTTTCTGATTTTCTGATTTCCGCCGACATTCTAGCCGTCATAACTCCGCAGTACGTGTACTTAGAACAAAGCTGATGAGTGCGTTGAATACAGCTCGTCGAACTCTATCTTCAGTATAAAGGACAACTCTCTATCCCCGCGCGTTTGGACGGGAGAGGCCGCCAAAATTTCAAAAAATGGTCATTTTGACCTTCCAAAACAGACTTTTTTCTACACAAGGAGAACGAAGCGGCTCAGAGGCCCGCCCTTTTAACTGTAGCATCCCCGCATCTTCCATAGTAATCACCGCAAAAATCCAGCAAATCCGTCGCACTTTTTTCTAGCCCCAATTTTTGGGTACCTAAAATATTTGAGTCTCTAATTCCGGAAATAATGGCCATACCGAGGAACGGGATGCGGCCCTGTATTCCCCCTTGACTTACTTCTTACACGATAGCATCAAAATGGCAATCGCGAACACTTTCTGATTTTCGAGAAAAAAAGGGGAAGGGTTTAAACCACTATTCCGCCGACATTCTAGCCGTCATAACTCCGCAGTACGTGTACTTAGAACAAAGCTGATGAGTGCGTTGAATACAGCTCGTCGAACTCTATCTTCAGTATAAAGGACAACTCTCTATCCCCGCGCGTTTGGACGGGAGAGGCCGCCAAAATTTCAAAAAATGGTCATTTTGACCTTCCAAAACAGACTTTTTTCTACACAAGGAGAACGAAGCGGCTTAGAGGCCCGCCCTTTTAACTGTAGCATCCCCGCATCTTCCATAGTAATCACCGCAAAAATCCAGCAAATCCGTCGCACTTTTTTCTAGCCCCAATTTTTGGGTACCTAAAATATTTGAGTCTCTAATTCCGGAAATAATGGCCATACCGAGGAACGGGGTGCGGCCCTGTATTCCCCCTTGACTTACTTCTTACACGATAGCATCAAAATGGCAATCGCGAACACTTTCTGATTTTCGAGAAAAAAAGGGGAAGGGTTTAAACCACTATTCCGCCGACATTCTAGCCGTCATAACTCCGCAGTACGTGTACTTAGAACAAAGCTGATGAGTGCGTTGAATACAGCTCGTCGAACTCTATCTTCAGTATAAAGGACAACTCTCTATCCCCGCGCGTTTGGACGGGAGAGGCCGCCAAAATTTCAAAAAATGGTCATTTTGACCTTCCAAAACAGACTTTTTTCTACACAAGGAGAACGAAGCGGCTTAGAGGCCCGCCCTTTTAACTGTAGCATCCCCGCATCTTCCATAGTAATCACCGCAAAAATCCAGCAAATCCGTCGCACTTTTTTCTAGCCCCAATTTTTGGGTACCTAAAATATTTGAGTCTCTAATTCCGGAAATAATGGCCATACCGAGGAACGGGATGCGGCCCTGTATTCCCCCTTGACTTACTTCTTACACGATAGCATCAAAATGGCAATCGCGAACACTTTCTGATTTTCGAGAAAAAAAGGGGAAGGGTTTAAACCACTATTCCGCCGACATTCTAGCCGTCATAACTCCGCAGTACGTGTACTTAGAACAAAGCTGATGAGTGCGTTGAATACAGCTCGTCGAACTCTATCTTCAGTATAAAGGACAACTCTCTATCCCCGCGCGTTTGGACGGGAGAGGCCGCCAAAATTTCAAAAAATGGTCATTTTGACCTTCCAAAACAGACTTTTTTCTACACAAGGAGAACGAAGCGGCTTAGAGGCCCGCCCTTTTAACTGTAGCATCCCCGCATCTTCCATAGTAATCACCGCAAAAATCCAGCAAATCCGTCGCACTTTTTTCTAGCCCCAATTTTTGGGTACCTAAAATATTTGAGTCTCTAATTCCGGAAATAATGGCCATACCGAGGAACGGGATGCGGCCCTGTATTCCCCCTTGACTTACTTCTTACACGATAGCATCAAAATGGCAATCGCGAACACTTTCTGATTTTCGAGAAAAAAAGGGGAAGGGTTTAAACCACTATTCCGCCGACATTCTAGCCGTCATAACTCCGCAGTACGTGTACTTAGAACAAAGCTGATGAGTGCGTTGAATACAGCTCGTCGAACTCTATCTTCAGTATAAAGGACAACTCTCTATCCCCGCGCGTTTGGACGGGAGAGGCCGCCAAAATTTCAAAAAATGGTCATTTTGACCTTCCAAAACAGACTTTTTTCTACACAAGGAGAACGAAGCGGCTCAGAGGCCCGCCCTTTTAACTGTAGCATCCCCGCATCTTCCATAGTAATCACCGCAAAAATCCAGCAAATCCGTCGCACTTTTTTCTAGCCCCAATTTTTGGGTACCTAAAATATTTGAGTCTCTAATTCCGGAAATAATGGCCATACCGAGGAACGGGGTGCGGCCCTGTATTCCCCCTTGACTTACTTCTTACACGATAGCATCAAAATGGCAATCGCGAACACTTTCTGATTTTCGAGAAAAAAAGGGGAAGGGTTTAAACCACTATTCCGCCGACATTCTAGCCGTCATAACTCCGCAGTACGTGTACTTAGAACAAAGTTGATGAGTGCGTTGAATACAGCTCGTCGAACTCTATCTTCAGTATAAAGGACAACTCTCTATCCCCGCGCGTTTGGACGGGAGAGGCCGCCAAAATTTCAAAAAATGGTCATTTTGACCTTCCAAAACAGACTTTTTTCTACACAAGGAGAACGAAGCGGCTTAGAGGCCCGCCCTTTTAACTGTAGCATCCCCGCATCTTCCATAGTAATCACCGCAAAAATCCAGCAAATCCGTCGCACTTTTTTCTAGCCCCAATTTTTGGGTACCTAAAATATTTGAGTCTCTAATTCCGGAAATAATGGCCATACCGAGGAACGGGATGCGGCCCTGTATTCCCCCTTGACTTACTTCTTACACGATAGCATCAAAATGGCAATCGCGAACACTTTCTGATTTTCGAGAAAAAAAGGGGAAGGGTTTAAACCACTATTCCGCCGACATTCTAGCCGTCATAACTCCGCAGTACGTGTACTTAGAACAAAGTTGATGAGTGCGTTGAATACAGCTCGTCGAACTCTATCTTCAGTATAAAGGACAACTCTCTATCCCCGCGCGTTTGGACGGGAGAGGCCGCCAAAATTTCAAAAAATGGTCATTTTGACCTTCCAAAACAGACTTTTTTCTACACAAGGAGAACGAAGCGGCTTAGAGGCCCGCCCTTTTAACTGTAGCATCCCCGCATCTTCCATAGTAATCACCGCAAAAATCCAGCAAATCCGTCGCACTTTTTTCTAGCCCCAATTTTTGGGTACCTAAAATATTTGAGTCTCTAATTCCGGAAATAATGGCCATACCGAGGAACGGGATGCGGCCCTGTATTCCCCCTTGACTTACTTCTTACACGATAGCATCAAAATGGCAATCGCGAACACTTTCTGATTTTCGAGAAAAAAAGGGGAAGGGTTTAAACCACTATTCCGCCGACATTCTAGCCGTCATAACTCCGCAGTACGTGTACTTAGAACAAAGCTGATGAGTGCGTTGAATACAGCTCGTCGAACTCTATCTTCAGTATAAAGGACAACTCTCTATCCCCGCGCGTTTGGACGGGAGAGGCCGCCAAAATTTCAAAAAATGGTCATTTTGACCTTCCAAAACAGACTTTTTTCTACACAAGGAGAACGAAGCGGCTTAGAGGCCCGCCCTTTTAACTGTAGCATCCCCGCATCTTCCATAGTAATCACCGCAAAAATCCAGCAAATCCGTCGCACTTTTTTCTAGCCCCAATTTTTGGGTACCTAAAATATTTGAGTCTCTAATTCCGGAAATAATGGCCATACCGAGGAACGGGATGCGGCCCTGTATTCCCCCTTGACTTACTTCTTACACGATAGCATCAAAATGGCAATCGCGAACACTTTCTGATTTTCGAGAAAAAAAGGGGAAGGGTTTAAACCACTATTCCGCCGACATTCTAGCCGTCATAACTCCGCAGTACGTGTACTTAGAACAAAGTTGATGAGTGCGTTGAATACAGCTCGTCGAACTCTATCTTCAGTATAAAGGACAACTCTCTATCCCCGCGCGTTTGGACGGGAGAGGCCGCCAAAATTTCAAAAAATGGTCATTTTGACCTTCCAAAACAGACTTTTTTCTACACAAGGAGAACGAAGCGGCTTAGAGGCCCGCCCTTTTAACTGTAGCATCCCCGCATCTTCCATAGTAATCACCGCAAAAATCCAGCAAATCCGTCGCACTTTTTTCTAGCCCCAATTTTTGGGTACCTAAAATATTTGAGTCTCTAATTCCGGAAATAATGGCCATACCGAGGAACGGGGTGCGGCCCTGTATTCCCCCTTGACTTACTTCTTACACGATAGCATCAAAATGGCAATCGCGAACACTTTCTGATTTTCGAGAAAAAAAGGGGAAGGGTTTAAACCACTATTCCGCCGACATTCTAGCCGTCATAACTCCGCAGTACGTGTACTTAGAACAAAGCTGATGAGTGCGTTGAATACAGCTCGTCGAACTCTATCTTCAGTATAAAGGACAACTCTCTATCCCCGCGCGTTTGGACGGGAGAGGCCGCCAAAATTTCAAAAAATGGTCATTTTGACCTTCCAAAACAGACTTTTTTCTACACAAGGAGAACGAAGCGGCTTAGAGGCCCGCCCTTTTAACTGTAGCATCCCCGCATCTTCCATAGTAATCACCGCAAAAATCCAGCAAATCCGTCGCACTTTTTTCTAGCCCCAATTTTTGGGTACCTAAAATATTTGAGTCTCTAATTCCGGAAATAATGGCCATACCGAGGAACGGGATGCGGCCCTGTATTCCCCCTTGACTTACTTCTTACACGATAGCATCAAAATGGCAATCGCGAACACTTTCTGATTTTCGAGAAAAAAAGGGGAAGGGTTTAAACCACTATTCCGCCGACATTCTAGCCGTCATAACTCCGCAGTACGTGTACTTAGAACAAAGCTGATGAGTGCGTTGAATACAGCTCGTCGAACTCTATCTTCAGTATAAAGGACAACTCTCTATCCCCGCGCGTTTGGACGGGAGAGGCCGCCAAAATTTCAAAAAATGGTCATTTTGACCTTCCAAAACAGACTTTTTTCTACACAAGGAGAACGAAGCGGCTCAGAGGCCCGCCCTTTTAACTGTAGCATCCCCGCATCTTCCATAGTAATCACCGCAAAAATCCAGCAAATCCGTCGCACTTTTTTCTAGCCCCAATTTTTGGGTACCTAAAATATTTGAGTCTCTAATTCCGGAAATAATGGCCATACCGAGGAACGGGGTGCGGCCCTGTATTCCCCCTTGACTTACTTCTTACACGATAGCATCAAAATGGCAATCGCGAACACTTTCTGATTTTCGAGAAAAAAAGGGGAAGGGTTTAAACCACTATTCCGCCGACATTCTAGCCGTCATAACTCCGCAGTACGTGTACTTAGAACAAAGTTGATGAGTGCGTTGAATACAGCTCGTCGAACTCTATCTTCAGTATAAAGGACAACTCTCTATCCCCGCGCGTTTGGACGGGAGAGGCCGCCAAAATTTCAAAAAATGGTCATTTTGACCTTCCAAAACAGACTTTTTTCTACACAAGGAGAACGAAGCGGCTTAGAGGCCCGCCCTTTTAACTGTAGCATCCCCGCATCTTCCATAGTAATCACCGCAAAAATCCAGCAAATCCGTCGCACTTTTTTCTAGCCCCAATTTTTGGGTACCTAAAATATTTGAGTCTCTAATTCCGGAAATAATGGCCATACCGAGGAACGGGATGCGGCCCTGTATTCCCCCTTGACTTACTTCTTACACGATAGCATCAAAATGGCAATCGCGAACACTTTCTGATTTTCGAGAAAAAAAGGGGAAGGGTTTAAACCACTATTCCGCCGACATTCTAGCCGTCATAACTCCGCAGTACGTGTACTTAGAACAAAGTTGATGAGTGCGTTGAATACAGCTCGTCGAACTCTATCTTCAGTATAAAGGACAACTCTCTATCCCCGCGCGTTTGGACGGGAGAGGCCGCCAAAATTTCAAAAAATGGTCATTTTGACCTTCCAAAACAGACTTTTTTCTACACAAGGAGAACGAAGCGGCTTAGAGGCCCGCCCTTTTAACTGTAGCATCCCCGCATCTTCCATAGTAATCACCGCAAAAATCCAGCAAATCCGTCGCACTTTTTTCTAGCCCCAATTTTTGGGTACCTAAAATATTTGAGTCTCTAATTCCGGAAATAATGGCCATACCGAGGAACGGGATGCGGCCCTGTATTCCCCCTTGACTTACTTCTTACACGATAGCATCAAAATGGCAATCGCGAACACTTTCTGATTTTCGAGAAAAAAAGGGGAAGGGTTTAAACCACTATTCCGCCGACATTCTAGCCGTCATAACTCCGCAGTACGTGTACTTAGAACAAAGCTGATGAGTGCGTTGAATACAGCTCGTCGAACTCTATCTTCAGTATAAAGGACAACTCTCTATCCCCGCGCGTTTGGACGGGAGAGGCCGCCAAAATTTCAAAAAATGGTCATTTTGACCTTCCAAAACAGACTTTTTTCTACACAAGGAGAACGAAGCGGCTTAGAGGCCCGCCCTTTTAACTGTAGCATCCCCGCATCTTCCATAGTAATCACCGCAAAAATCCAGCAAATCCGTCGCACTTTTTTCTAGCCCCAATTTTTGGGTACCTAAAATATTTGAGTCTCTAATTCCGGAAATAATGGCCATACCGAGGAACGGGATGCGGCCCTGTATTCCCCCTTGACTTACTTCTTACACGATAGCATCAAAATGGCAATCGCGAACACTTTCTGATTTTCGAGAAAAAAAGGGGAAGGGTTTAAACCACTATTCCGCCGACATTCTAGCCGTCATAACTCCGCAGTACGTGTACTTAGAACAAAGTTGATGAGTGCGTTGAATACAGCTCGTCGAACTCTATCTTCAGTATAAAGGACAACTCTCTATCCCCGCGCGTTTGGACGGGAGAGGCCGCCAAAATTTCAAAAAATGGTCATTTTGACCTTCCAAAACAGACTTTTTTCTACACAAGGAGAACGAAGCGGCTTAGAGGCCCGCCCTTTTAACTGTAGCATCCCCGCATCTTCCATAGTAATCACCGCAAAAATCCAGCAAATCCGTCGCACTTTTTTCTAGCCCCAATTTTTGGGTACCTAAAATATTTGAGTCTCTAATTCCGGAAATAATGGCCATACCGAGGAACGGGGTGCGGCCCTGTATTCCCCCTTGACTTACTTCTTACACGATAGCATCAAAATGGCAATCGCGAACACTTTCTGATTTTCGAGAAAAAAAGGGGAAGGGTTTAAACCACTATTCCGCCGACATTCTAGCCGTCATAACTCCGCAGTACGTGTACTTAGAACAAAGCTGATGAGTGCGTTGAATACAGCTCGTCGAACTCTATCTTCAGTATAAAGGACAACTCTCTATCCCCGCGCGTTTGGACGGGAGAGGCCGCCAAAATTTCAAAAAATGGTCATTTTGACCTTCCAAAACAGACTTTTTTCTACACAAGGAGAACGAAGCGGCTTAGAGGCCCGCCCTTTTAACTGTAGCATCCCCGCATCTTCCATAGTAATCACCGCAAAAATCCAGCAAATCCGTCGCACTTTTTTCTAGCCCCCAATTTTTGGGTACCTAAAATATTTGAGTCTCTAATTCCGGAAATAATGGCCATACCGAGGAACGGGATGCGGCCCTGTATTCCCCCTTGACTTACTTCTTACACGATAGCATCAAAATGGCAATCGCGAACACTTTCTGATTTTCGAGAAAAAAAGGGGAAGGGTTTAAACCACTATTCCGCCGACATTCTAGCCGTCATAACTCCGCAGTACGTGTACTTAGAACAAAGCTGATGAGTGCGTTGAATACAGCTCGTCGAACTCTATCTTCAGTATAAAGGACAACTCTCTATCCCCGCGCGTTTGGACGGGAGAGGCCGCCAAAATTTCAAAAAATGGTCATTTTGACCTTCCAAAACAGACTTTTTTCTACACAAGGAGAACGAAGCGGCTTAGAGGCCCGCCCTTTTAACTGTAGCATCCCCGCATCTTCCATAGTAATCACCGCAAAAATCCAGCAAATCCGTCGCACTTTTTTCTAGCCCCAATTTTTGGGTACCTAAAATATTTGAGTCTCTAATTCCGGAAATAATGGCCATACCGAGGAACGGGGTGCGGCCCTGTATTCCCCCTTGACTTACTTCTTACACGATAGCATCAAAATGGCAATCGCGAACACTTTCTGATTTTCGAGAAAAAAAGGGGAAGGGTTTAAACCACTATTCCGCCGACATTCTAGCCGTCATAACTCCGCAGTACGTGTACTTAGAACAAAGCTGATGAGTGCGTTGAATACAGCTCGTCGAACTCTATCTTCAGTATAAAGGACAACTCTCTATCCCCGCGCGTTTGGACGGGAGAGGCCGCCAAAATTTCAAAAAATGGTCATTTTGACCTTCCAAAACAGACTTTTTTCTACACAAGGAGAACGAAGCGGCTTAGAGGCCCGCCCTTTTAACTGTAGCATCCCCGCATCTTCCATAGTAATCACCGCAAAAATCCAGCAAATCCGTCGCACTTTTTTCTAGCCCCCAATTTTTGGGTACCTAAAATATTTGAGTCTCTAATTCCGGAAATAATGGCCATACCGAGGAACGGGATGCGGCCCTGTATTCCCCCTTGACTTACTTCTTACACGATAGCATCAAAATGGCAATCGCGAACACTTTCTGATTTTCGAGAAAAAAAGGGGAAGGGTTTAAACCACTATTCCGCCGACATTCTAGCCGTCATAACTCCGCAGTACGTGTACTTAGAACAAAGCTGATGAGTGCGTTGAATACAGCTCGTCGAACTCTATCTTCAGTATAAAGGACAACTCTCTATCCCCGCGCGTTTGGACGGGAGAGGCCGCCAAAATTTCAAAAAATGGTCATTTTGACCTTCCAAAACAGACTTTTTTCTACACAAGGAGAACGAAGCGGCTTAGAGGCCCGCCCTTTTAACTGTAGCATCCCCGCATCTTCCATAGTAATCACCGCAAAAATCCAGCAAATCCGTCGCACTTTTTTCTAGCCCCAATTTTTGGGTACCTAAAATATTTGAGTCTCTAATTCCGGAAATAATGGCCATACCGAGGAACGGGATGTGGCCCTGTATTCCCCCTTGACTTACTTCTTACACGATAGCATCAAAATGGCAATCGCGAACACTTTCTGATTTTCGAGAAAAAAAGGGGAAGGTAAACCCTTCCCTTCCGCCGACATTCTAGCCGTCATAACTCCGCAGTACGTGTACTTAGAACAAAGCTGATGAGTGCGTTGAATACAGCTCGTCGAACTCTATCTTCAGTATAAAGGACAACTCTCTATCCCCGCGCGTTTGGACGGGAGAGGCCGCCAAAATTTCAAAAAATGGTCATTTTGACCTTCCAAAACAGACTTTTTTCTACACAAGGAGAACGAAGCGGCTTAGAGGCCCGCCCTTTTAACTGTAGCATCCCCGCATCTTCCATAGTAATCACCGCAAAAATCCAGCAAATCCGTCGCACTTTTTTCTAGCCCCAATTTTTGGGTACCTAAAATATTTGAGTCTCTAATTCCGGAAATAATGGCCATACCGAGGAACGGGATGCGGCCCTGTATTCCCCCTTGACTTACTTCTTACACGATAGCATCAAAATGGCAATCGCGAACACTTTCTGATTTTCGAGAAAAAAAGGGGAAGGGTTTAAACCACTATTCCGCCGACATTCTAGCCGTCATAACTCCGCAGTACGTGTACTTAGAACAAAGCTGATGAGTGCGTTGAATACAGCTCGTCGAACTCTATCTTCAGTATAAAGGACAACTCTCTATCCCCGCGCGTTTGGACGGGAGAGGCCGCCAAAATTTCAAAAAATGGTCATTTTGACCTTCCAAAACAGACTTTTTTCTACACAAGGAGAACGAAGCGGCTTAGAGGCCCGCCCTTTTAACTGTAGCATCCCCGCATCTTCCATAGTAATCACCGCAAAAATCCAGCAAATCCGTCGCACTTTTTTCTAGCCCCAATTTTTGGGTACCTAAAATATTTGAGTCTCTAATTCCGGAAATAATGGCCATACCGAGGAACGGGATGCGGCCCTGTATTCCCCCTTGACTTACTTCTTACACGATAGCATCAAAATGGCAATCGCGAACACTTTCTGATTTTCGAGAAAAAAAGGGGAAGGGTTTAAACCACTATTCCGCCGACATTCTAGCCGTCATAACTCCGCAGTACGTGTACTTAGAACAAAGCTGATGAGTGCGTTGAATACAGCTCGTCGAACTCTATCTTCAGTATAAAGGACAACTCTCTATCCCCGCGCGTTTGGACGGGAGAGGCCGCCAAAATTTCAAAAAATGGTCATTTTGACCTTCCAAAACAGACTTTTTTCTACACAAGGAGAACGAAGCGGCTTAGAGGCCCGCCCTTTTAACTGTAGCATCCCCGCATCTTCCATAGTAATCACCGCAAAAATCCAGCAAATCCGTCGCACTTTTTTCTAGCCCCAATTTTTGGGTACCTAAAATATTTGAGTCTCTAATTCCGGAAATAATGGCCATACCGAGGAACGGGATGCGGCCCTGTATTCCCCCTTGACTTACTTCTTACACGATAGCATCAAAATGGCAATCGCGAACACTTTCTGATTTTCGAGAAAAAAAGGGGAAGGGTTTAAACCACTATTCCGCCGACATTCTAGCCGTCATAACTCCGCAGTACGTGTACTTAGAACAAAGCTGATGAGTGCGTTGAATACAGCTCGTCGAACTCTATCTTCAGTATAAAGGACAACTCTCTATCCCCGCGCGTTTGGACGGGAGAGGCCGCCAAAATTTCAAAAAATGGTCATTTTGACCTTCCAAAACAGACTTTTTTCTACACAAGGAGAACGAAGCGGCTTAGAGGCCCGCCCTTTTAACTGTAGCATCCCCGCATCTTCCATAGTAATCACCGCAAAAATCCAGCAAATCCGTCGCACTTTTTTCTAGCCCCAATTTTTGGGTACCTAAAATATTTGAGTCTCTAATTCCGGAAATAATGGCCATACCGAGGAACGGGGTGCGGCCCTGTATTCCCCCTTGACTTACTTCTTACACGATAGCATCAAAATGGCAATCGCGAACACTTTCTGATTTTCGAGAAAAAAAGGGGAAGGGTTTAAACCACTATTCCGCCGACATTCTAGCCGTCATAACTCCGCAGTACGTGTACTTAGAACAAAGCTGATGAGTGCGTTGAATACAGCTCGTCGAACTCTATCTTCAGTATAAAGGACAACTCTCTATCCCCGCGCGTTTGGACGGGAGAGGCCGCCAAAATTTCAAAAAATGGTCATTTTGACCTTCCAAAACAGACTTTTTTCTACACAAGGAGAACGAAGCGGCTTAGAGGCCCGCCCTTTTAACTGTAGCATCCCCGCATCTTCCATAGTAATCACCGCAAAAATCCAGCAAATCCGTCGCACTTTTTTCTAGCCCCCAATTTTTGGGTACCTAAAATATTTGAGTCTCTAATTCCGGAAATAATGGCCATACCGAGGAACGGGATGCGGCCCTGTATTCCCCCTTGACTTACTTCTTACACGATAGCATCAAAATGGCAATCGCGAACACTTTCTGATTTTCGAGAAAAAAAGGGGAAGGGTTTAAACCACTATTCCGCCGACATTCTAGCCGTCATAACTCCGCAGTACGTGTACTTAGAACAAAGCTGATGAGTGCGTTGAATACAGCTCGTCGAACTCTATCTTCAGTATAAAGGACAACTCTCTATCCCCGCGCGTTTGGACGGGAGAGGCCGCCAAAATTTCAAAAAATGGTCATTTTGACCTTCCAAAACAGACTTTTTTCTACACAAGGAGAACGAAGCGGCTTAGAGGCCCGCCCTTTTAACTGTAGCATCCCCGCATCTTCCATAGTAATCACCGCAAAAATCCAGCAAATCCGTCGCACTTTTTTCTAGCCCCCAATTTTTGGGTACCTAAAATATTTGAGTCTCTAATTCCGGAAATAATGGCCATACCGAGGAACGGGATGCGGCCCTGTATTCCCCCTTGACTTACTTCTTACACGATAGCATCAAAATGGCAATCGCGAACACTTTCTGATTTTCGAGAAAAAAAGGGGAAGGGTTTAAACCACTATTCCGCCGACATTCTAGCCGTCATAACTCCGCAGTACGTGTACTTAGAACAAAGCTGATGAGTGCGTTGAATACAGCTCGTCGAACTCTATCTTCAGTATAAAGGACAACTCTCTATCCCCGCGCGTTTGGACGGGAGAGGCCGCCAAAATTTCAAAAAATGGTCATTTTGACCTTCCAAAACAGACTTTTTTCTACACAAGGAGAACGAAGCGGCTTAGAGGCCCGCCCTTTTAACTGTAGCATCCCCGCATCTTCCATAGTAATCACCGCAAAAATCCAGCAAATCCGTCGCACTTTTTTCTAGCCCCAATTTTTGGGTACCTAAAATATTTGAGTCTCTAATTCCGGAAATAATGGCCATACCGAGGAACGGGATGTGGCCCTGTATTCCCCCTTGACTTACTTCTTACACGATAGCATCAAAATGGCAATCGCGAACACTTTCTGATTTTCGAGAAAAAAAGGGGAAGGGTTTAAACCACTATTCCGCCGACATTCTAGCCGTCATAACTCCGCAGTACGTGTACTTAGAACAAAGCTGATGAGTGCGTTGAATACAGCTCGTCGAACTCTATCTTCAGTATAAAGGACAACTCTCTATCCCCGCGCGTTTGGACGGGAGAGGCCGCCAAAATTTCAAAAAATGGTCATTTTGACCTTCCAAAACAGACTTTTTTCTACACAAGGAGAACGAAGCGGCTTAGAGGCCCGCCCTTTTAACTGTAGCATCCCCGCATCTTCCATAGTAATCACCGCAAAAATCCAGCAAATCCGTCGCACTTTTTTCTAGCCCCAATTTTTGGGTACCTAAAATATTTGAGTCTCTAATTCCGGAAATAATGGCCATACCGAGGAACGGGATGCGGCCCTGTATTCCCCCTTGACTTACTTCTTACACGATAGCATCAAAATGGCAATCGCGAACACTTTCTGATTTTCGAGAAAAAAAGGGGAAGGGTTTAAACCACTATTCCGCCGACATTCTAGCCGTCATAACTCCGCAGTACGTGTACTTAGAACAAAGCTGATGAGTGCGTTGAATACAGCTCGTCGAACTCTATCTTCAGTATAAAGGACAACTCTCTATCCCCGCGCGTTTGGACGGGAGAGGCCGCCAAAATTTCAAAAAATGGTCATTTTGACCTTCCAAAACAGACTTTTTTCTACACAAGGAGAACGAAGCGGCTTAGAGGCCCGCCCTTTTAACTGTAGCATCCCCGCATCTTCCATAGTAATCACCGCAAAAATCCAGCAAATCCGTCGCACTTTTTTCTAGCCCCAATTTTTGGGTACCTAAAATATTTGAGTCTCTAATTCCGGAAATAATGGCCATACCGAGGAACGGGATGCGGCCCTGTATTCCCCCTTGACTTACTTCTTACACGATAGCATCAAAATGGCAATCGCGAACACTTTCTGATTTTCGAGAAAAAAAGGGGAAGGGTTTAAACCACTATTCCGCCGACATTCTAGCCGTCATAACTCCGCAGTACGTGTACTTAGAACAAAGCTGATGAGTGCGTTGAATACAGCTCGTCGAACTCTATCTTCAGTATAAAGGACAACTCTCTATCCCCGCGCGTTTGGACGGGAGAGGCCGCCAAAATTTCAAAAAATGGTCATTTTGACCTTCCAAAACAGACTTTTTTCTACACAAGGAGAACGAAGCGGCTTAGAGGCCCGCCCTTTTAACTGTAGCATCCCCGCATCTTCCATAGTAATCACCGCAAAAATCCAGCAAATCCGTCGCACTTTTTTCTAGCCCCAATTTTTGGGTACCTAAAATATTTGAGTCTCTAATTCCGGAAATAATGGCCATACCGAGGAACGGGATGCGGCCCTGTATTCCCCCTTGACTTACTTCTTACACGATAGCATCAAAATGGCAATCGCGAACACTTTCTGATTTTCGAGAAAAAAAGGGGAAGGGTTTAAACCACTATTCCGCCGACATTCTAGCCGTCATAACTCCGCAGTACGTGTACTTAGAACAAAGCTGATGAGTGCGTTGAATACAGCTCGTCGAACTCTATCTTCAGTATAAAGGACAACTCTCTATCCCCGCGCGTTTGGACGGGAGAGGCCGCCAAAATTTCAAAAAATGGTCATTTTGACCTTCCAAAACAGACTTTTTTCTACACAAGGAGAACGAAGCGGCTCAGAGGCCCGCCCTTTTAACTGTAGCATCCCCGCATCTTCCATAGTAATCACCGCAAAAATCCAGCAAATCCGTCGCACTTTTTTCTAGCCCCAATTTTTGGGTACCTAAAATATTTGAGTCTCTAATTCCGGAAATAATGGCCATACCGAGGAACGGGGTGCGGCCCTGTATTCCCCCTTGACTTACTTCTTACACGATAGCATCAAAATGGCAATCGCGAACACTTTCTGATTTTCGAGAAAAAAAGGGGAAGGGTTTAAACCACTATTCCGCCGACATTCTAGCCGTCATAACTCCGCAGTACGTGTACTTAGAACAAAGTTGATGAGTGCGTTGAATACAGCTCGTCGAACTCTATCTTCAGTATAAAGGACAACTCTCTATCCCCGCGCGTTTGGACGGGAGAGGCCGCCAAAATTTCAAAAAATGGTCATTTTGACCTTCCAAAACAGACTTTTTTCTACACAAGGAGAACGAAGCGGCTTAGAGGCCCGCCCTTTTAACTGTAGCATCCCCGCATCTTCCATAGTAATCACCGCAAAAATCCAGCAAATCCGTCGCACTTTTTTCTAGCCCCAATTTTTGGGTACCTAAAATATTTGAGTCTCTAATTCCGGAAATAATGGCCATACCGAGGAACGGGATGCGGCCCTGTATTCCCCCTTGACTTACTTCTTACACGATAGCATCAAAATGGCAATCGCGAACACTTTCTGATTTTCGAGAAAAAAAGGGGAAGGGTTTAAACCACTATTCCACCGACATTCTAGCCGTCATAACTCCGCAGTACGTGTACTTAGAACAAAGTTGATGAGTGCGTTGAATACAGCTCGTCGAACTCTATCTTCAGTATAAAGGACAACTCTCTATCCCCGCGCGTTTGGACGGGAGAGGCCGCCAAAATTTCAAAAAATGGTCATTTTGACCTTCCAAAACAGACTTTTTTCTACACAAGGAGAACGAAGCGGCTCAGAGGCCCGCCCTTTTAACTGTAGCATCCCCGCATCTTCCATAGTAATCACCGCAAAAATCCAGCAAATCCGTCGCACTTTTTTCTAGCCCCAATTTTTGGGTACCTAAAATATTTGAGTCTCTAATTCCGGAAATAATGGCCATACCGAGGAACGGGGTGCGGCCCTGTATTCCCCCTTGACTTACTTCTTACACGATAGCATCAAAATGGCAATCGCGAACACTTTCTGATTTTCGAGAAAAAAAGGGGAAGGGTTTAAACCACTATTCCGCCGACATTCTAGCCGTCATAACTCCGCAGTACGTGTACTTAGAACAAAGTTGATGAGTGCGTTGAATACAGCTCGTCGAACTCTATCTTCAGTATAAAGGACAACTCTCTATCCCCGCGCGTTTGGACGGGAGAGGCCGCCAAAATTTCAAAAAATGGTCATTTTGACCTTCCAAAACAGACTTTTTTCTACACAAGGAGAACGAAGCGGCTTAGAGGCCCGCCCTTTTAACTGTAGCATCCCCGCATCTTCCATAGTAATCACCGCAAAAATCCAGCAAATCCGTCGCACTTTTTTCTAGCCCCAATTTTTGGGTACCTAAAATATTTGAGTCTCTAATTCCGGAAATAATGGCCATACCGAGGAACGGGATGCGGCCCTGTATTCCCCCTTGACTTACTTCTTACACGATAGCATCAAAATGGCAATCGCGAACACTTTCTGATTTTCGAGAAAAAAAGGGGAAGGGTTTAAACCACTATTCCGCCGACATTCTAGCCGTCATAACTCCGCAGTACGTGTACTTAGAACAAAGCTGATGAGTGCGTTGAATACAGCTCGTCGAACTCTATCTTCAGTATAAAGGACAACTCTCTATCCCCGCGCGTTTGGACGGGAGAGGCCGCCAAAATTTCAAAAAATGGTCATTTTGACCTTCCAAAACAGACTTTTTTCTACACAAGGAGAACGAAGCGGCTTAGAGGCCCGCCCTTTTAACTGTAGCATCCCCGCATCTTCCATAGTAATCACCGCAAAAATCCAGCAAATCCGTCGCACTTTTTTCTAGCCCCAATTTTTGGGTACCTAAAATATTTGAGTCTCTAATTCCGGAAATAATGGCCATACCGAGGAACGGGATGCGGCCCTGTATTCCCCCTTGACTTACTTCTTACACGATAGCATCAAAATGGCAATCGCGAACACTTTCTGATTTTCGAGAAAAAAAGGGGAAGGGTTTAAACCACTATTCCGCCGACATTCTAGCCGTCATAACTCCGCAGTACGTGTACTTAGAACAAAGTTGATGAGTGCGTTGAATACAGCTCGTCGAACTCTATCTTCAGTATAAAGGACAACTCTCTATCCCCGCGCGTTTGGACGGGAGAGGCCGCCAAAATTTCAAAAAATGGTCATTTTGACCTTCCAAAACAGACTTTTTTCTACACAAGGAGAACGAAGCGGCTTAGAGGCCCGCCCTTTTAACTGTAGCATCCCCGCATCTTCCATAGTAATCACCGCAAAAATCCAGCAAATCCGTCGCACTTTTTTCTAGCCCCAATTTTTGGGTACCTAAAATATTTGAGTCTCTAATTCCGGAAATAATGGCCATACCGAGGAACGGGATGCGGCCCTGTATTCCCCCTTGACTTACTTCTTACACGATAGCATCAAAATGGCAATCGCGAACACTTTCTGATTTTCGAGAAAAAAAGGGGAAGGGTTTAAACCACTATTCCGCCGACATTCTAGCCGTCATAACTCCGCAGTACGTGTACTTAGAACAAAGTTGATGAGTGCGTTGAATACAGCTCGTCGAACTCTATCTTCAGTATAAAGGACAACTCTCTATCCCCGCGCGTTTGGACGGGAGAGGCCGCCAAAATTTCAAAAAATGGTCATTTTGACCTTCCAAAACAGACTTTTTTCTACACAAGGAGAACGAAGCGGCTTAGAGGCCCGCCCTTTTAACTGTAGCATCCCCGCATCTTCCATAGTAATCACCGCAAAAATCCAGCAAATCCGTCGCACTTTTTTCTAGCCCCAATTTTTGGGTACCTAAAATATTTGAGTCTCTAATTCCGGAAATAATGGCCATACCGAGGAACGGGATGCGGCCCTGTATTCCCCCTTGACTTACTTCTTACACGATAGCATCAAAATGGCAATCGCGAACACTTTCTGATTTTCGAGAAAAAAAGGGGAAGGGTTTAAACCACTATTCCGCCGACATTCTAGCCGTCATAACTCCGCAGTACGTGTACTTAGAACAAAGTTGATGAGTGCGTTGAATACAGCTCGTCGAACTCTATCTTCAGTATAAAGGACAACTCTCTATCCCCGCGCGTTTGGACGGGAGAGGCCGCCAAAATTTCAAAAAATGGTCATTTTGACCTTCCAAAACAGACTTTTTTCTACACAAGGAGAACGAAGCGGCTTAGAGGCCCGCCCTTTTAACTGTAGCATCCCCGCATCTTCCATAGTAATCACCGCAAAAATCCAGCAAATCCGTCGCACTTTTTTCTAGCCCCAATTTTTGGGTACCTAAAATATTTGAGTCTCTAATTCCGGAAATAATGGCCATACCGAGGAACGGGATGCGGCCCTGTATTCCCCCTTGACTTACTTCTTACACGATAGCATCAAAATGGCAATCGCGAACACTTTCTGATTTTCGAGAAAAAAAGGGGAAGGGTTTAAACCACTATTCCGCCGACATTCTAGCCGTCATAACTCCGCAGTACGTGTACTTAGAACAAAGTTGATGAGTGCGTTGAATACAGCTCGTCGAACTCTATCTTCAGTATAAAGGACAACTCTCTATCCCCGCGCGTTTGGACGGGAGAGGCCGCCAAAATTTCAAAAAATGGTCATTTTGACCTTCCAAAACAGACTTTTTTCTACACAAGGAGAACGAAGCGGCTTAGAGGCCCGCCCTTTTAACTGTAGCATCCCCGCATCTTCCATAGTAATCACCGCAAAAATCCAGCAAATCCGTCGCACTTTTTTCTAGCCCCAATTTTTGGGTACCTAAAATATTTGAGTCTCTAATTCCGGAAATAATGGCCATACCGAGGAACGGGGTGCGGCCCTGTATTCCCCCTTGACTTACTTCTTACACGATAGCATCAAAATGGCAATCGCGAACACTTTCTGATTTTCGAGAAAAAAAGGGGAAGGGTTTAAACCACTATTCCGCCGACATTCTAGCCGTCATAACTCCGCAGTACGTGTACTTAGAACAAAGCTGATGAGTGCGTTGAATACAGCTCGTCGAACTCTATCTTCAGTATAAAGGACAACTCTCTATCCCCGCGCGTTTGGACGGGAGAGGCCGCCAAAATTTCAAAAAATGGTCATTTTGACCTTCCAAAACAGACTTTTTTCTACACAAGGAGAACGAAGCGGCTTAGAGGCCCGCCCTTTTAACTGTAGCATCCCCGCATCTTCCATAGTAATCACCGCAAAAATCCAGCAAATCCGTCGCACTTTTTTCTAGCCCCCAATTTTTGGGTACCTAAAATATTTGAGTCTCTAATTCCGGAAATAATGGCCATACCGAGGAACGGGATGCGGCCCTGTATTCCCCCTTGACTTACTTCTTACACGATAGCATCAAAATGGCAATCGCGAACACTTTCTGATTTTCGAGAAAAAAAGGGGAAGGGTTTAAACCACTATTCCGCCGACATTCTAGCCGTCATAACTCCGCAGTACGTGTACTTAGAACAAAGTTGATGAGTGCGTTGAATACAGCTCGTCGAACTCTATCTTCAGTATAAAGGACAACTCTCTATCCCCGCGCGTTTGGACGGGAGAGGCCGCCAAAATTTCAAAAAATGGTCATTTTGACCTTCCAAAACAGACTTTTTTCTACACAAGGAGAACGAAGCGGCTTAGAGGCCCGCCCTTTTAACTGTAGCATCCCCGCATCTTCCATAGTAATCACCGCAAAAATCCAGCAAATCCGTCGCACTTTTTTCTAGCCCCAATTTTTGGGTACCTAAAATATTTGAGTCTCTAATTCCGGAAATAATGGCCAAACCGAGGAACGGGATGCGGCCCTGTATTCCCCCTTGACTTACTTCTTACACGATAGCATCAAAATGGCAATCGCGAACACTTTCTGATTTTCGACATTCTAGCCGTCATAACTCCGCAGTACGTGTACTTAGAACAAAGCTGATGAGTGCGTTGAATACAGCTCGTCGAACTCTATCTTCAGTATAAAGGACAACTCTCTATCCCCGCGCGTTTGGACGGGAGAGGCCGCCAAAATTTCAAAAAATGGTCATTTTGACCTTCCAAAACAGACTTTTTTCTACACAAGGAGAACGAAGCGGCTTAGAGGCCCGCCCTTTTAACTGTAGCATCCCCGCATCTTCCATAGTAATCACCGCAAAAATCCAGCAAATCCGTCGCACTTTTTTCTAGCCCCAATTTTTGGGTACCTAAAATATTTGAGTCTCTAATTCCGGAAATAATGGCCATACCGAGGAACGGGATGCGGCCCTGTATTCCCCCTTGACTTACTTCTTACACGATAGCATCAAAATGGCAATCGCGAACACTTTCTGATTTTCGAGAAAAAAAGGGGAAGGGTTTAAACCACTATTCCGCCGACATTCTAGCCGTCATAACTCCGCAGTACGTGTACTTAGAACAAAGCTGATGAGTGCGTTGAATACAGCAAATCCGTCGCACTTTTTTCTAGCCCCAATTTTTGGGTACCTAAAATATTTGAGTCTCTAATTCCGGAAATAATGGCCATACCGAGGAACGGGATGCGGCCCTGTATTCCCCCTTGACTTACTTCTTACACGATAGCATCAAAATGGCAATCGCGAACACTTTCTGATTTTCTGATTTCCGCCGACATTCTAGCCGTCATACAGCTCGTCGAACTCTATCTTCAGTATAAAGGACAACTCTCTATCCCCGCGCGTTTGGACGGGAGAGGCCGCCAAAATTTCAAAAAATGGTCATTTTGACCTTCCAAAACAGACTTTTTTCTACACAAGGAGAACGAAGCGGCTTAGAGGCCCGCCCTTTTAACTGTAGCATCCCCGCATCTTCCATAGTAATCACCGCAAAAATCCAGCAAATCCGTCGCACTTTTTTCTAGCCCCAATTTTTGGGTACCTAAAATATTTGAGTCTCTAATTCCGGAAATAATGGCCATACCGAGGAACGGGATGCGGCCCTGTATTCCCCCTTGACTTACTTCTTACACGATAGCATCAAAATGGCAATCGCGAACACTTTCTGATTTTCGAGAAAAAAAGGGGAAGGGTTTAAACCACTATTCCGCCGACATTCTAGCCGTCATAACTCCGCAGTACGTGTACTTAGAACAAAGCTGATGAGTGCGTTGAATACAGCTCGTCGAACTCTATCTTCAGTATAAAGGACAACTCTCTATCCCCGCGCATTTGGACGGGAGAGGCCGCCAAAATTTCAAAAAATGGTCATTTTGACCTTCCAAAACAGACTTTTTTCTACACAAGGAGAACGAAGCGGCTTAGAGGCCCGCCCTTTTAACTGTAGCATCCCCGCATCTTCCATAGTAATCACCGCAAAAATCCAGCAAATCCGTCGCACTTTTTTCTAGCCCCAATTTTTGGGTACCTAAAATATTTGAGTCTCTAATTCCGGAAATAATGGCCATACCGAGGAACGGGGTGCGGCCCTGTATTCCCCCTTGACTTACTTCTTACACGATAGCATCAAAATGGCAATCGCGAACACTTTCTGATTTTCTGATTTCCGCCGACATTCTAGCCGTCATAACTCCGCAGTACGTGTACTTAGAACAAAGCTGATGAGTGCGTTGAATACAGCTCGTCGAACTCTATCTTCAGTATAAAGGACAACTCTCTATCCCCGCGCGTTTGGACGGGAGAGGCCGCCAAAATTTCAAAAAATGGTCATTTTGACCTTCCAAAACAGACTTTTTTCTACACAAGGAGAACGAAGCGGCTCAGAGGCCCGCCCTTTTAACTGTAGCATCCCCGCATCTTCCATAGTAATCACCGCAAAAATCCAGCAAATCCGTCGCACTTTTTTCTAGCCCCAATTTTTGGGTACCTAAAATATTTGAGTCTCTAATTCCGGAAATAATGGCCATACCGAGGAACGGGATGCGGCCCTGTATTCCCCCTTGACTTACTTCTTACACGATAGCATCAAAATGGCAATCGCGAACACTTTCTGATTTTCGAGAAAAAAAGGGGAAGGGTTTAAACCACTATTCCGCCGACATTCTAGCCGTCATAACTCCGCAGTACGTGTACTTAGAACAAAGCTGATGAGTGCGTTGAATACAGCTCGTCGAACTCTATCTTCAGTATAAAGGACAACTCTCTATCCCCGCGCGTTTGGACGGGAGAGGCCGCCAAAATTTCAAAAAATGGTCATTTTGACCTTCCAAAACAGACTTTTTTCTACACAAGGAGAACGAAGCGGCTTAGAGGCCCGCCCTTTTAACTGTAGCATCCCCGCATCTTCCATAGTAATCACCGCAAAAATCCAGCAAATCCGTCGCACTTTTTTCTAGCCCCAATTTTTGGGTACCTAAAATATTTGAGTCTCTAATTCCGGAAATAATGGCCATACCGAGGAACGGGATGCGGCCCTGTATTCCCCCTTGACTTACTTCTTACACGATAGCATCAAAATGGCAATCGCGAACACTTTCTGATTTTCGAGAAAAAAAGGGGAAGGGTTTAAACCACTATTCCGCCGACATTCTAGCCGTCATAACTCCGCAGTACGTGTACTTAGAACAAAGCTGATGAGTGCGTTGAATACAGCTCGTCGAACTCTATCTTCAGTATAAAGGACAACTCTCTATCCCCGCGCGTTTGGACGGGAGAGGCCGCCAAAATTGCAAAAAATGGTCATTTTGACCTTCCAAAACAGACTTTTTTCTACACAAGGAGAACGAAGCGGCTTAGAGGCCCGCCCTTTTAACTGTAGCATCCCCGCATCTTCCATAGTAATCACCGCAAAAATCCAGCAAATCCGTCGCACTTTTTTCTAGCCCCAATTTTTGGGTACCTAAAATATTTGAGTCTCTAATTCCGGAAATAATGGCCATACCGAGGAACGGGGTGCGGCCCTGTATTCCCCCTTGACTTACTTCTTACACGATAGCATCAAAATGGCAATCGCGAACACTTTCTGATTTTCTGATTTCCGCCGACATTCTAGCCGTCATAACTCCGCAGTACGTGTACTTAGAACAAAGCTGATGAGTGCGTTGAATACAGCTCGTCGAACTCTATCTTCAGTATAAAGGACAACTCTCTATCCCCGCGCGTTTGGACGGGAGAGGCCGCCAAAATTTCAAAAAATGGTCATTTTGACCTTCCAAAACAGACTTTTTTCTACACAAGGAGAACGAAGCGGCTCAGAGGCCCGCCCTTTTAACTGTAGCATCCCCGCATCTTCCATAGTAATCACCGCAAAAATCCAGCAAATCCGTCGCACTTTTTTCTAGCCCCAATTTTTGGGTACCTAAAATATTTGAGTCTCTAATTCCGGAAATAATGGCCATACCGAGGAACGGGATGCGGCCCTGTATTCCCCCTTGACTTACTTCTTACACGATAGCATCAAAATGGCAATCGCGAACACTTTCTGATTTTCGAGAAAAAAAGGGGAAGGGTTTAAACCACTATTCCGCCGACATTCTAGCCGTCATAACTCCGCAGTACGTGTACTTAGAACAAAGCTGATGAGTGCGTTGAATACAGCTCGTCGAACTCTATCTTCAGTATGAAGGACAACTCTCTATCCCCGCGCGTTTGGACGGGAGAGGCCGCCAAAATTTCAAAAAATGGTCATTTTGACCTTCCAAAACAGACTTTTTTCTACACAAGGAGAACGAAGCGGCTTAGAGGCCCGCCCTTTTAACTATAGCATCCCCGCATCTTCCATAGTAATCACCGCAAAAATCCAGCAAATCCGTCGCACTTTTTTCTAGCCCCAATTTTTGGGTACCTAAAATATTTGAGTCTCTAATTCCGGAAATAATGGCCATACCGAGGAACGGGATGCGGCCCTGTATTCCCCCTTGACTTACTTCTTACACGATAGCATCAAAATGGCAATCGCGAACACTTTCTGATTTTCGAGAAAAAAAGGGGAAGGGTTTAAACCACTATTCCGCCGACATTCTAGCCGTCATAACTCCGCAGTACGTGTACTTAGAACAAAGCTGATGAGTGCGTTGAATACAGCTCGTCGAACTCTATCTTCAGTATAAAGGACAACTCTCTATCCCCGCGCGTTTGGACGGGAGAGGCCGCCAAAATTTCACAAAATGGTCATTTTGACCTTCCAAAACAGACTTTTTTCTACACAAGGAGAACGAAGCGGCTTAGAGGTCCGCCCTTTTAACTGTAGCATCCCCGCATCTTCCATAGTAATCACCGCAAAAATCCAGCAAATCCGTCGCACTTTTTTCTAGCCCCAATTTTTGGGTACCTAAAATATTTGAGTCTCTAATTCCGGAAATAATGGCCATACCGAGGAACGGGGTGCGGCCCTGTATTCCCCCTTGACTTACTTCTTACACGATAGCATCAAAATGGCAATCGCGAACACTTTCTGATTTTCTGATTTCCGCCGACATTCTAGCCGTCATAACTCCGCAGTACGTGTACTTAGAACAAAGCTGATGAGTGCGTTGAATACAGCTCGTCGAACTCTATCTTCAGTATAAAGGACAACTCTCTATCCCCGCGCGTTTGGACGGGAGAGGCCGCCAAAATTTCAAAAAATGGTCATTTTGACCTTCCAAAACAGACTTTTTTCTACACAAGGAGAACGAAGCGGCTCAGAGGCCCGCCCTTTTAACTGTAGCATCCCCGCATCTTCCATAGTAATCACCGCAAAAATCCAGCAAATCCGTCGCACTTTTTTCTAGCCCCAATTTTTGGGTACCTAAAATATTTGAGTCTCTAATTCCGGAAATAATGGCCATACCGAGGAACGGGATGCGGCCCTGTATTCCCCCTTGACTTACTTCTTACACGATAGCATCAAAATGGCAATCGCGAACACTTTCTGATTTTCGAGAAAAAAAGGGGAAGGGTTTAAACCACTATTCCGCCGACATTCTAGCCGTCATAACTCCGCAGTACGTGTACTTAGAACAAAGCTGATGAGTGCGTTGAATACAGCTCGTCGAACTCTATCTTCAGTATGAAGGACAACTCTCTATCCCCGCGCGTTTGGACGGGAGAGGCCGCCAAAATTTCAAAAAATGGTCATTTTGACCTTCCAAAACAGACTTTTTTCTACACAAGGAGAACGAAGCGGCTTAGAGGCCCGCCCTTTTAACTATAGCATCCCCGCATCTTCCATAGTAATCACCGCAAAAATCCAGCAAATCCGTCGCACTTTTTTCTAGCCCCAATTTTTGGGTACCTAAAATATTTGAGTCTCTAATTCCGGAAATAATGGCCATACCGAGGAACGGGATGCGGCCCTGTATTCCCCCTTGACTTACTTCTTACACGATAGCATCAAAATGGCAATCGCGAACACTTTCTGATTTTCGAGAAAAAAAGGGGAAGGGTTTAAACCACTATTCCGCCGACATTCTAGCCGTCATAACTCCGCAGTACGTGTACTTAGAACAAAGCTGATGAGTGCGTTGAATACAGCTCGTCGAACTCTATCTTCAGTATAAAGGACAACTCTCTATCCCCGCGCGTTTGGACGGGAGAGGCCGCCAAAATTTCAAAAAATGGTCATTTTGACCTTCCAAAACAGACTTTTTTCTACACAAGGAGAACGAAGCGGCTTAGAGGCCCGCCCTTTTAACTGTAGCATCCCCGCATCTTCCATAGTAATCACCGCAAAAATCCAGCAAATCCGTCGCACTTTTTTCTAGCCCCAATTTTTGGGTACCTAAAATATTTGAGTCTCTAATTCCGGAAATAATGGCCATACCGAGGAACGGGGTGCGGCCCTGTATTCCCCCTTGACTTACTTCTTACACGATAGCATCAAAATGGCAATCGCGAACACTTTCTGATTTTCGAGAAAAAAAGGGGAAGGGTTTAAACCACTATTCCGCCGACATTCTAGCCGTCATAACTCCGCAGTACGTGTACTTAGAACAAAGCTGATGAGTGCGTTGAATACAGCTCGTCGAACTCTATCTTCAGTATAAAGGACAACTCTCTATCCCCGCGCGTTTGGACGGGAGAGGCCGCCAAAATTTCAAAAAATGGTCATTTTGACCTTCCAAAACAGACTTTTTTCTACACAAGGAGAACGAAGCGGCTTAGAGGCCCGCCCTTTTAACTGTAGCATCCCCGGATCTTCCATAGTAATCACCGCAAAAATCCAGCAAATCCGTCGCACTTTTTTCTAGCCCCAATTTTTGGGTACCTAAAATATTTGAGTCTCTAATTCCGGAAATAATGGCCATACCGAGGAACGGGATGCGGCCCTGTATTCCCCCTTGACTTACTTCTTACACGATAGCATCAAAATGGCAATCGCGAACACTTTCTGATTTTCGAGAAAAAAAGGGGAAGGGTTTAAACCACTATTCCGCCGACATTCTAGCCGTCATAACTCCGCAGTACGTGTACTTAGAACAAAGCTGATGAGTGCGTTGAATACAGCTCGTCGAACTCTATCTTCAGTATGAAGGACAACTCTCTATCCCCGCGCGTTTGGACGGGAGAGGCCGCCAAAATTTCAAAAAATGGTCATTTTGACCTTCCAAAACAGACTTTTTTCTACACAAGGAGAACGAAGCGGCTTAGAGGCCCGCCCTTTTAACTATAGCATCCCCGCATCTTCCATAGTAATCACCGCAAAAATCCAGCAAATCCGTCGCACTTTTTTCTAGCCCCAATTTTTGGGTACCTAAAATATTTGAGTCTCTAATTCCGGAAATAATGGCCATACCGAGGAACGGGATGCGGCCCTGTATTCCCCCTTGACTTACTTCTTACACGATAGCATCAAAATGGCAATCGCGAACACTTTCTGATTTTCGAGAAAAAAAGGGGAAGGGTTTAAACCACTATTCCGCCGACATTCTAGCCGTCATAACTCCGCAGTACGTGTACTTAGAACAAAGTTGATGAGTGCGTTGAATACAGCTCGTCGAACTCTATCTTCAGTATAAAGGACAACTCTCTATCCCCGCGCGTTTGGACGGGAGAGGCCGCCAAAATTTCAAAAAATGGTCATTTTGACCTTCCAAAACAGACTTTTTTCTACACAAGGAGAACGAAGCGGCTTAGAGGCCCGCCCTTTTAACTGTAGCATCCCCGCATCTTCCATAGTAATCACCGCAAAAATCCAGCAAATCCGTCGCACTTTTTTCTAGCCCCAATTTTTGGGTACCTAAAATATTTGAGTCTCTAATTCCGGAAATAATGGCCATACCGAGGAACGGGGTGCGGCCCTGTATTCCCCCTTGACTTACTTCTTACACGATAGCATCAAAATGGCAATCGCGAACACTTTCTGATTTTCTGATTTCCGCCGACATTCTAGCCGTCATAACTCCGCAGTACGTGTACTTAGAACAAAGCTGATGAGTGCGTTGAATACAGCTCGTCGAACTCTATCTTCAGTATAAAGGACAACTCTCTATCCCCGCGCGTTTGGACGGGAGAGGCCGCCAAAATTTCAAAAAATGGTCATTTTGACCTTCCAAAACAGACTTTTTTCTACACAAGGAGAACGAAGCGGCTCAGAGGCCCGCCCTTTTAACTGTAGCATCCCCGCATCTTCCATAGTAATCACCGCAAAAATCCAGCAAATCCGTCGCACTTTTTTCTAGCCCCAATTTTTGGGTACCTAAAATATTTGAGTCTCTAATTCCGGAAATAATGGCCATACCGAGGAACGGGATGCGGCCCTGTATTCCCCCTTGACTTACTTCTTACACGATAGCATCAAAATGGCAATCGCGAACACTTTCTGATTTTCGAGAAAAAAAGGGGAAGGGTTTAAACCACTATTCCGCCGACATTCTAGCCGTCATAACTCCGCAGTACGTGTACTTAGAACAAAGCTGATGAGTGCGTTGAATACAGCTCGTCGAACTCTATCTTCAGTATAAAGGACAACTCTCTATCCCCGCGCGTTTGGACGGGAGAGGCCGCCAAAATTTCAAAAAATGGTCATTTTGACCTTCCAAAACAGACTTTTTTCTACACAAGGAGAACGAAGCGGCTTAGAGGCCCGCCCTTTTAACTGTAGCATCCCCGCATCTTCCATAGTAATCACCGCAAAAATCCAGCAAATCCGTCGCACTTTTTTCTAGCCCCAATTTTTGGGTACCTAAAATATTTGAGTCTCTAATTCCGGAAATAATGGCCATACCGAGGAACGGGATGCGGCCCTGTATTCCCCCCTTGACTTACTTCTTACACGATAGCATCAAAATGGCAATCGCGAACACTTTCTGATTTTCGAGAAAAAAAGGGGAAGGGTTTAAACCACTATTCCGCCGACATTCTAGCCGTCATAACTCCGCAGTACGTGTACTTAGAACAAAGCTGATGAGTGCGTTGAATACAGCTCGTCGAACTCTATCTTCAGTATAAAGGACAACTCTCTATCCCCGCGCGTTTGGACGGGAGAGGCCGCCAAAATTGCAAAAAATGGTCATTTTGACCTTCCAAAACAGACTTTTTTCTACACAAGGAGAACGAAGCGGCTTAGAGGCCCGCCCTTTTAACTGTAGCATCCCCGCATCTTCCATAGTAATCACCGCAAAAATCCAGCAAATCCGTCGCACTTTTTTCTAGCCCCAATTTTTGGGTACCTAAAATATTTGAGTCTCTAATTCCGGAAATAATGGCCATACCGAGGAACGGGGTGCGGCCCTGTATTCCCCCTTGACTTACTTCTTACACGATAGCATCAAAATGGCAATCGCGAACACTTTCTGATTTTCGAGAAAAAAAGGGGAAGGGTTTAAACCACTATTCCGCCGACATTCTAGCCGTCATAACTCCGCAGTACGTGTACTTAGAACAAAGCTGATGAGTGCGTTGAATACAGCTCGTCGAACTCTATCTTCAGTATAAAGGACAACTCTCTATCCCCGCGCGTTTGGACGGGAGAGGCCGCCAAAATTTCAAAAAATGGTCATTTTGACCTTCCAAAACAGACTTTTTTCTACACAAGGAGAACGAAGCGGCTTAGAGGCCCGCCCTTTTAACTGTAGCATCCCCGCATCTTCCATAGTAATCACCGCAAAAATCCAGCAAATCCGTCGCACTTTTTTCTAGCCCCAATTTTTGGGTACCTAAAATATTTGAGTCTCTAATTCCGGAAATAATGGCCATACCGAGGAACGGGATGCGGCCCTGTATTCCCCCTTGACTTACTTCTTACACGATAGCATCAAAATGGCAATCGCGAACACTTTCTGATTTTCGAGAAAAAAAGGGGAAGGGTTTAAACCACTATTCCGCCGACATTCTAGCCGTCATAACTCCGCAGTACGTGTACTTAGAACAAAGCTGATGAGTGCGTTGAATACAGCTCGTCGAACTCTATCTTCAGTATAAAGGACAACTCTCTATCCCCGCGCGTTTGGACGGGAGAGGCCGCCAAAATTTCAAAAAATGGTCATTTTGACCTTCCAAAACAGACTTTTTTCTACACAAGGAGAACGAAGCGGCTCAGAGGCCCGCCCTTTTAACTGTAGCATCCCCGCATCTTCCATAGTAATCACCGCAAAAATCCAGCAAATCCGTCGCACTTTTTTCTAGCCCCAATTTTTGGGTACCTAAAATATTTGAGTCTCTAATTCCGGAAATAATGGCCATACCGAGGAACGGGATGCGGCCCTGTATTCCCCCTTGACTTACTTCTTACACGATAGCATCAAAATGGCAATCGCGAACACTTTCTGATTTTCGAGAAAAAAAGGGGAAGGGTTTAAACCACTATTCCGCCGACATTCTAGCCGTCATAACTCCGCAGTACGTGTACTTAGAACAAAGCTGATGAGTGCGTTGAATACAGCTCGTCGAACTCTATCTTCAGTATGAAGGACAACTCTCTATCCCCGCGCGTTTGGACGGGAGAGGCCGCCAAAATTTCAAAAAATGGTCATTTTGACCTTCCAAAACAGACTTTTTTCTACACAAGGAGAACGAAGCGGCTTAGAGGCCCGCCCTTTTAACTATAGCATCCCCGCATCTTCCATAGTAATCACCGCAAAAATCCAGCAAATCCGTCGCACTTTTTTCTAGCCCCAATTTTTGGGTACCTAAAATATTTGAGTCTCTAATTCCGGAAATAATGGCCATACCGAGGAACGGGATGCGGCCCTGTATTCCCCCTTGACTTACTTCTTACACGATAGCATCAAAATGGCAATCGCGAACACTTTCTGATTTTCGAGAAAAAAAGGGGAAGGGTTTAAACCACTATTCCGCCGACATTCTAGCCGTCATAACTCCGCAGTACGTGTACTTAGAACAAAGCTGATGAGTGCGTTGAATACAGCTCGTCGAACTCTATCTTCAGTATAAAGGACAACTCTCTATCCCCGCGCGTTTGGACGGGAGAGGCCGCCAAAATTTCACAAAATGGTCATTTTGACCTTCCAAAACAGACTTTTTTCTACACAAGGAGAACGAAGCGGCTTAGAGGTCCGCCCTTTTAACTGTAGCATCCCCGCATCTTCCATAGTAATCACCGCAAAAATCCAGCAAATCCGTCGCACTTTTTTCTAGCCCCAATTTTTGGGTACCTAAAATATTTGAGTCTCTAATTCCGGAAATAATGGCCATACCGAGGAACGGGGTGCGGCCCTGTATTCCCCCTTGACTTACTTCTTACACGATAGCATCAAAATGGCAATCGCGAACACTTTCTGATTTTCTGATTTCCGCCGACATTCTAGCCGTCATAACTCCGCAGTACGTGTACTTAGAACAAAGCTGATGAGTGCGTTGAATACAGCTCGTCGAACTCTATCTTCAGTATAAAGGACAACTCTCTATCCCCGCGCGTTTGGACGGGAGAGGCCGCCAAAATTTCAAAAAATGGTCATTTTGACCTTCCAAAACAGACTTTTTTCTACACAAGGAGAACGAAGCGGCTCAGAGGCCCGCCCTTTTAACTGTAGCATCCCCGCATCTTCCATAGTAATCACCGCAAAAATCCAGCAAATCCGTCGCACTTTTTTCTAGCCCCAATTTTTGGGTACCTAAAATATTTGAGTCTCTAATTCCGGAAATAATGGCCATACCGAGGAACGGGATGCGGCCCTGTATTCCCCCTTGACTTACTTCTTACACGATAGCATCAAAATGGCAATCGCGAACACTTTCTGATTTTCGAGAAAAAAAGGGGAAGGGTTTAAACCACTATTCCGCCGACATTCTAGCCGTCATAACTCCGCAGTACGTGTACTTAGAACAAAGCTGATGAGTGCGTTGAATACAGCTCGTCGAACTCTATCTTCAGTATGAAGGACAACTCTCTATCCCCGCGCGTTTGGACGGGAGAGGCCGCCAAAATTTCAAAAAATGGTCATTTTGACCTTCCAAAACAGACTTTTTTCTACACAAGGAGAACGAAGCGGCTTAGAGGCCCGCCCTTTTAACTATAGCATCCCCGCATCTTCCATAGTAATCACCGCAAAAATCCAGCAAATCCGTCGCACTTTTTTCTAGCCCCAATTTTTGGGTACCTAAAATATTTGAGTCTCTAATTCCGGAAATAATGGCCATACCGAGGAACGGGATGCGGCCCTGTATTCCCCCTTGACTTACTTCTTACACGATAGCATCAAAATGGCAATCGCGAACACTTTCTGATTTTCGAGAAAAAAAGGGGAAGGGTTTAAACCACTATTCCGCCGACATTCTAGCCGTCATAACTCCGCAGTACGTGTACTTAGAACAAAGCTGATGAGTGCGTTGAATACAGCTCGTCGAACTCTATCTTCAGTATAAAGGACAACTCTCTATCCCCGCGCGTTTGGACGGGAGAGGCCGCCAAAATTTCAAAAAATGGTCATTTTGACCTTCCAAAACAGACTTTTTTCTACACAAGGAGAACGAAGCGGCTTAGAGGCCCGCCCTTTTAACTGTAGCATCCCCGCATCTTCCATAGTAATCACCGCAAAAATCCAGCAAATCCGTCGCACTTTTTTCTAGCCCCAATTTTTGGGTACCTAAAATATTTGAGTCTCTAATTCCGGAAATAATGGCCATACCGAGGAACGGGGTGCGGCCCTGTATTCCCCCTTGACTTACTTCTTACACGATAGCATCAAAATGGCAATCGCGAACACTTTCTGATTTTCGAGAAAAAAAGGGGAAGGGTTTAAACCACTATTCCGCCGACATTCTAGCCGTCATAACTCCGCAGTACGTGTACTTAGAACAAAGCTGATGAGTGCGTTGAATACAGCTCGTCGAACTCTATCTTCAGTATAAAGGACAACTCTCTATCCCCGCGCGTTTGGACGGGAGAGGCCGCCAAAATTTCAAAAAATGGTCATTTTGACCTTCCAAAACAGACTTTTTTCTACACAAGGAGAACGAAGCGGCTTAGAGGCCCGCCCTTTTAACTGTAGCATCCCCGGATCTTCCATAGTAATCACCGCAAAAATCCAGCAAATCCGTCGCACTTTTTTCTAGCCCCAATTTTTGGGTACCTAAAATATTTGAGTCTCTAATTCCGGAAATAATGGCCATACCGAGGAACGGGATGCGGCCCTGTATTCCCCCTTGACTTACTTCTTACACGATAGCATCAAAATGGCAATCGCGAACACTTTCTGATTTTCGAGAAAAAAAGGGGAAGGGTTTAAACCACTATTCCGCCGACATTCTAGCCGTCATAACTCCGCAGTACGTGTACTTAGAACAAAGCTGATGAGTGCGTTGAATACAGCTCGTCGAACTCTATCTTCAGTATGAAGGACAACTCTCTATCCCCGCGCGTTTGGACGGGAGAGGCCGCCAAAATTTCAAAAAATGGTCATTTTGACCTTCCAAAACAGACTTTTTTCTACACAAGGAGAACGAAGCGGCTTAGAGGCCCGCCCTTTTAACTATAGCATCCCCGCATCTTCCATAGTAATCACCGCAAAAATCCAGCAAATCCGTCGCACTTTTTTCTAGCCCCAATTTTTGGGTACCTAAAATATTTGAGTCTCTAATTCCGGAAATAATGGCCATACCGAGGAACGGGATGCGGCCCTGTATTCCCCCTTGACTTACTTCTTACACGATAGCATCAAAATGGCAATCGCGAACACTTTCTGATTTTCGAGAAAAAAAGGGGAAGGGTTTAAACCACTATTCCGCCGACATTCTAGCCGTCATAACTCCGCAGTACGTGTACTTAGAACAAAGTTGATGAGTGCGTTGAATACAGCTCGTCGAACTCTATCTTCAGTATAAAGGACAACTCTCTATCCCCGCGCGTTTGGACGGGAGAGGCCGCCAAAATTTCAAAAAATGGTCATTTTGACCTTCCAAAACAGACTTTTTTCTACACAAGGAGAACGAAGCGGCTTAGAGGCCCGCCCTTTTAACTGTAGCATCCCCGCATCTTCCATAGTAATCACCGCAAAAATCCAGCAAATCCGTCGCACTTTTTTCTAGCCCCAATTTTTGGGTACCTAAAATATTTGAGTCTCTAATTCCGGAAATAATGGCCATACCGAGGAACGGGGTGCGGCCCTGTATTCCCCCTTGACTTACTTCTTACACGATAGCATCAAAATGGCAATCGCGAACACTTTCTGATTTTCTGATTTCCGCCGACATTCTAGCCGTCATAACTCCGCAGTACGTGTACTTAGAACAAAGCTGATGAGTGCGTTGAATACAGCTCGTCGAACTCTATCTTCAGTATAAAGGACAACTCTCTATCCCCGCGCGTTTGGACGGGAGAGGCCGCCAAAATTTCAAAAAATGGTCATTTTGACCTTCCAAAACAGACTTTTTTCTACACAAGGAGAACGAAGCGGCTCAGAGGCCCGCCCTTTTAACTGTAGCATCCCCGCATCTTCCATAGTAATCACCGCAAAAATCCAGCAAATCCGTCGCACTTTTTTCTAGCCCCAATTTTTGGGTACCTAAAATATTTGAGTCTCTAATTCCGGAAATAATGGCCATACCGAGGAACGGGATGCGGCCCTGTATTCCCCCTTGACTTACTTCTTACACGATAGCATCAAAATGGCAATCGCGAACACTTTCTGATTTTCGAGAAAAAAAGGGGAAGGGTTTAAACCACTATTCCGCCGACATTCTAGCCGTCATAACTCCGCAGTACGTGTACTTAGAACAAAGCTGATGAGTGCGTTGAATACAGCTCGTCGAACTCTATCTTCAGTATAAAGGACAACTCTCTATCCCCGCGCGTTTGGACGGGAGAGGCCGCCAAAATTTCAAAAAATGGTCATTTTGACCTTCCAAAACAGACTTTTTTCTACACAAGGAGAACGAAGCGGCTTAGAGGCCCGCCCTTTTAACTGTAGCATCCCCGCATCTTCCATAGTAATCACCGCAAAAATCCAGCAAATCCGTCGCACTTTTTTCTAGCCCCAATTTTTGGGTACCTAAAATATTTGAGTCTCTAATTCCGGAAATAATGGCCATACCGAGGAACGGGATGCGGCCCTGTATTCCCCCTTGACTTACTTCTTACACGATAGCATCAAAATGGCAATCGCGAACACTTTCTGATTTTCGAGAAAAAAAGGGGAAGGGTTTAAACCACTATTCCGCCGACATTCTAGCCGTCATAACTCCGCAGTACGTGTACTTAGAACAAAGCTGATGAGTGCGTTGAATACAGCTCGTCGAACTCTATCTTCAGTATAAAGGACAACTCTCTATCCCCGCGCGTTTGGACGGGAGAGGCCGCCAAAATTGCAAAAAATGGTCATTTTGACCTTCCAAAACAGACTTTTTTCTACACAAGGAGAACGAAGCGGCTTAGAGGCCCGCCCTTTTAACTGTAGCATCCCCGCATCTTCCATAGTAATCACCGCAAAAATCCAGCAAATCCGTCGCACTTTTTTCTAGCCCCAATTTTTGGGTACCTAAAATATTTGAGTCTCTAATTCCGGAAATAATGGCCATACCGAGGAACGGGGTGCGGCCCTGTATTCCCCCTTGACTTACTTCTTACACGATAGCATCAAAATGGCAATCGCGAACACTTTCTGATTTTCTGATTTCCGCCGACATTCTAGCCGTCATAACTCCGCAGTACGTGTACTTAGAACAAAGCTGATGAGTGCGTTGAATACAGCTCGTCGAACTCTATCTTCAGTATAAAGGACAACTCTCTATCCCCGCGCGTTTGGACGGGAGAGGCCGCCAAAATTTCAAAAAATGGTCATTTTGACCTTCCAAAACAGACTTTTTTCTACACAAGGAGAACGAAGCGGCTCAGAGGCCCGCCCTTTTAACTGTAGCATCCCCGCATCTTCCATAGTAATCACCGCAAAAATCCAGCAAATCCGTCGCACTTTTTTCTAGCCCCAATTTTTGGGTACCTAAAATATTTGAGTCTCTAATTCCGGAAATTATGGCCATACCGAGGAACGGGATGCGGCCCTGTATTCCCCCTTGACTTACTTCTTACACGATAGCATCAAAATGGCAATCGCGAACACTTTCTGATTTTCGAGAAAAAAAGGGGAAGGGTTTAAACCACTATTCCGCCGACATTCTAGCCGTCATAACTCCGCAGTACGTGTACTTAGAACAAAGCTGATGAGTGCGTTGAATACAGCTCGTCGAACTCTATCTTCAGTATGAAGGACAACTCTCTATCCCCGCGCGTTTGGACGGGAGAGGCCGCCAAAATTTCAAAAAATGGTCATTTTGACCTTCCAAAACAGACTTTTTTCTACACAAGGAGAACGAAGCGGCTTAGAGGCCCGCCCTTTTAACTATAGCATCCCCGCATCTTCCATAGTAATCACCGCAAAAATCCAGCAAATCCGTCGCACTTTTTTCTAGCCCCAATTTTTGGGTACCTAAAATATTTGAGTCTCTAATTCCGGAAATAATGGCCATACCGAGGAACGGGATGCGGCCCTGTATTCCCCCTTGACTTACTTCTTACACGATAGCATCAAAATGGCAATCGCGAACACTTTCTGATTTTCGAGAAAAAAAGGGGAAGGGTTTAAACCACTATTCCGCCGACATTCTAGCCGTCATAACTCCGCAGTACGTGTACTTAGAACAAAGCTGATGAGTGCGTTGAATACAGCTCGTCGAACTCTATCTTCAGTATAAAGGACAACTCTCTATCCCCGCGCGTTTGGACGGGAGAGGCCGCCAAAATTTCACAAAATGGTCATTTTGACCTTCCAAAACAGACTTTTTTCTACACAAGGAGAACGAAGCGGCTTAGAGGTCCGCCCTTTTAACTGTAGCATCCCCGCATCTTCCATAGTAATCACCGCAAAAATCCAGCAAATCCGTCGCACTTTTTTCTAGCCCCAATTTTTGGGTACCTAAAATATTTGAGTCTCTAATTCCGGAAATAATGGCCATACCGAGGAACGGGGTGCGGCCCTGTATTCCCCCTTGACTTACTTCTTACACGATAGCATCAAAATGGCAATCGCGAACACTTTCTGATTTTCTGATTTCCGCCGACATTCTAGCCGTCATAACTCCGCAGTACGTGTACTTAGAACAAAGCTGATGAGTGCGTTGAATACAGCTCGTCGAACTCTATCTTCAGTATAAAGGACAACTCTCTATCCCCGCGCGTTTGGACGGGAGAGGCCGCCAAAATTTCAAAAAATGGTCATTTTGACCTTCCAAAACAGACTTTTTTCTACACAAGGAGAACGAAGCGGCTCAGAGGCCCGCCCTTTTAACTGTAGCATCCCCGCATCTTCCATAGTAATCACCGCAAAAATCCAGCAAATCCGTCGCACTTTTTTCTAGCCCCAATTTTTGGGTACCTAAAATATTTGAGTCTCTAATTCCGGAAATAATGGCCATACCGAGGAACGGGATGCGGCCCTGTATTCCCCCTTGACTTACTTCTTACACGATAGCATCAAAATGGCAATCGCGAACACTTTCTGATTTTCGAGAAAAAAAGGGGAAGGGTTTAAACCACTATTCCGCCGACATTCTAGCCGTCATAACTCCGCAGTACGTGTACTTAGAACAAAGCTGATGAGTGCGTTGAATACAGCTCGTCGAACTCTATCTTCAGTATGAAGGACAACTCTCTATCCCCGCGCGTTTGGACGGGAGAGGCCGCCAAAATTTCAAAAAATGGTCATTTTGACCTTCCAAAACAGACTTTTTTCTACACAAGGAGAACGAAGCGGCTTAGAGGCCCGCCCTTTTAACTATAGCATCCCCGCATCTTCCATAGTAATCACCGCAAAAATCCAGCAAATCCGTCGCACTTTTTTCTAGCCCCAATTTTTGGGTACCTAAAATATTTGAGTCTCTAATTCCGGAAATAATGGCCATACCGAGGAACGGGATGCGGCCCTGTATTCCCCCTTGACTTACTTCTTACACGATAGCATCAAAATGGCAATCGCGAACACTTTCTGATTTTCGAGAAAAAAAGGGGAAGGGTTTAAACCACTATTCCGCCGACATTCTAGCCGTCATAACTCCGCAGTACGTGTACTTAGAACAAAGCTGATGAGTGCGTTGAATACAGCTCGTCGAACTCTATCTTCAGTATAAAGGACAACTCTCTATCCCCGCGCGTTTGGACGGGAGAGGCCGCCAAAATTTCAAAAAATGGTCATTTTGACCTTCCAAAACAGACTTTTTTCTACACAAGGAGAACGAAGCGGCTTAGAGGCCCGCCCTTTTAACTGTAGCATCCCCGCATCTTCCATAGTAATCACCGCAAAAATCCAGCAAATCCGTCGCACTTTTTTCTAGCCCCAATTTTTGGGTACCTAAAATATTTGAGTCTCTAATTCCGGAAATAATGGCCATACCGAGGAACGGGGTGCGGCCCTGTATTCCCCCTTGACTTACTTCTTACACGATAGCATCAAAATGGCAATCGCGAACACTTTCTGATTTTCGAGAAAAAAAGGGGAAGGGTTTAAACCACTATTCCGCCGACATTCTAGCCGTCATAACTCCGCAGTACGTGTACTTAGAACAAAGCTGATGAGTGCGTTGAATACAGCTCGTCGAACTCTATCTTCAGTATAAAGGACAACTCTCTATCCCCGCGCGTTTGGACGGGAGAGGCCGCCAAAATTTCAAAAAATGGTCATTTTGACCTTCCAAAACAGACTTTTTTCTACACAAGGAGAACGAAGCGGCTTAGAGGCCCGCCCTTTTAACTGTAGCATCCCCGCATCTTCCATAGTAATCACCGCAAAAATCCAGCAAATCCGTCGCACTTTTTTCTAGCCCCAATTTTTGGGTACCTAAAATATTTGAGTCTCTAATTCCGGAAATAATGGCCATACCGAGGAACGGGATGCGGCCCTGTATTCCCCCTTGACTTACTTCTTACACGATAGCATCAAAATGGCAATCGCGAACACTTTCTGATTTTCGAGAAAAAAAGGGGAAGGGTTTAAACCACTATTCCGCCGACATTCTAGCCGTCATAACTCCGCAGTACGTGTACTTAGAACAAAGCTGATGAGTGCGTTGAATACAGCTCGTCGAACTCTATCTTCAGTATGAAGGACAACTCTCTATCCCCGCGCGTTTGGACGGGAGAGGCCGCCAAAATTTCAAAAAATGGTCATTTTGACCTTCCAAAACAGACTTTTTTCTACACAAGGAGAACGAAGCGGCTTAGAGGCCCGCCCTTTTAACTATAGCATCCCCGCATCTTCCATAGTAATCACCGCAAAAATCCAGCAAATCCGTCGCACTTTTTTCTAGCCCCAATTTTTGGGTACCTAAAATATTTGAGTCTCTAATTCCGGAAATAATGGCCATACCGAGGAACGGGATGCGGCCCTGTATTCCCCCTTGACTTACTTCTTACACGATAGCATCAAAATGGCAATCGCGAACACTTTCTGATTTTCGAGAAAAAAAGGGGAAGGGTTTAAACCACTATTCCGCCGACATTCTAGCCGTCATAACTCCGCAGTACGTGTACTTAGAACAAAGCTGATGAGTGCGTTGAATACAGCTCGTCGAACTCTATCTTCAGTATAAAGGACAACTCTCTATCCCCGCGCATTTGGACGGGAGAGGCCGCCAAAATTTCAAAAAATGGTCATTTTGACCTTCCAAAACAGACTTTTTTCTACACAAGGAGAACGAAGCGGCTCAGAGGCCCGCCCTTTTAACTGTAGCATCCCCGCATCTTCCATAGTAATCACCGCAAAAATCCAGCAAATCCGTCGCACTTTTTTCTAGCCCCAATTTTTGGGTACCTAAAATATTTGAGTCTCTAATTCCGGAAATAATGGCCATACCGAGGAACGGGATGCGGCCCTGTATTCCCCCTTGACTTACTTCTTACACGATAGCATCAAAATGGCAATCGCGAACACTTTCTGATTTTCGAGAAAAAAAGGGGAAGGGTTTAAACCACTATTCCGCCGACATTCTAGCCGTCATAACTCCGCAGTACGTGTACTTAGAACAAAGCTGATGAGTGCGTTGAATACAGCTCGTCGAACTCTATCTTCAGTATAAAGGACAACTCTCTATCCCCGCGCGTTTGGACGGGAGAGGCCGCCAAAATTTCAAAAAATGGTCATTTTGACCTTCCAAAACAGACTTTTTTCTACACAAGGAGAACGAAGCGGCTCAGAGGCCCGCCCTTTTAACTGTAGCATCCCCGCATCTTCCATAGTAATCACCGCAAAAATCCAGCAAATCCGTCGCACTTTTTTCTAGCCCCAATTTTTGGGTACCTAAAATATTTGAGTCTCTAATTCCGGAAATAATGGCCATACCGAGGAACGGGATGCGGCCCTGTATTCCCCCTTGACTTACTTCTTACACGATAGCATCAAAATGGCAATCGCGAACACTTTCTGATTTTCGAGAAAAAAAGGGGAAGGGTTTAAACCACTATTCCGCCGACATTCTAGCCGTCATAACTCCGCAGTACGTGTACTTAGAACAAAGCTGATGAGTGCGTTGAATACAGCTCGTCGAACTCTATCTTCAGTATAAAGGACAACTCTCTATCCCCGCGCGTTTGGACGGGAGAGGCCGCCAAAATTTCAAAAAATGGTCATTTTGACCTTCCAAAACAGACTTTTTTCTACACAAGGAGAACGAAGCGGCTTAGAGGCCCGCCCTTTTAACTGTAGCATCCCCGCATCTTCCATAGTAATCACCGCAAAAATCCAGCAAATCCGTCGCACTTTTTTCTAGCCCCAATTTTTGGGTACCTAAAATATTTGAGTCTCTAATTCCGGAAATAATGGCCATACCGAGGAACGGGGTGCGGCCCTGTATTCCCCCTTGACTTACTTCTTACACGATAGCATCAAAATGGCAATCGCGAACACTTTCTGATTTTCGAGAAAAAAAGGGGAAGGGTTTAAACCACTATTCCGCCGACATTCTAGCCGTCATAACTCCGCAGTACGTGTACTTAGAACAAAGCTGATGAGTGCGTTGAATACAGCTCGTCGAACTCTATCTTCAGTATAAAGGACAACTCTCTATCCCCGCGCGTTTGGACGGGAGAGGCCGCCAAAATTTCAAAAAATGGTCATTTTGACCTTCCAAAACAGACTTTTTTCTACACAAGGAGAACGAAGCGGCTTAGAGGCCCGCCCTTTTAACTGTAGCATCCCCGCATCTTCCATAGTAATCACCGCAAAAATCCAGCAAATCCGTCGCACTTTTTTCTAGCCCCAATTTTTGGGTACCTAAAATATTTGAGTCTCTAATTCCGGAAATAATGGCCATACCGAGGAACGGGATGCGGCCCTGTATTCCCCCTTGACTTACTTCTTACACGATAGCATCAAAATGGCAATCGCGAACACTTTCTGATTTTCGAGAAAAAAAGGGGAAGGGTTTAAACCACTATTCCGCCGACATTCTAGCCGTCATAACTCCGCAGTACGTGTACTTAGAACAAAGCTGATGAGTGCGTTGAATACAGCTCGTCGAACTCTATCTTCAGTATAAAGGACAACTCTCTATCCCCGCGCGTTTGGACGGGAGAGGCCGCCAAAATTTCAAAAAATGGTCATTTTGACCTTCCAAAACAGACTTTTTTCTACACAAGGAGAACGAAGCGGCTTAGAGGCCCGCCCTTTTAACTGTAGCATCCCCGCATCTTCCATAGTAATCACCGCAAAAATCCAGCAAATCCGTCGCACTTTTTTCTAGCCCCAATTTTTGGGTACCTAAAATATTTGAGTCTCTAATTCCGGAAATAATGGCCATACCGAGGAACGGGGTGCGGCCCTGTATTCCCCCTTGACTTACTTCTTACACGATAGCATCAAAATGGCAATCGCGAACACTTTCTGATTTTCGAGAAAAAAAGGGGAAGGGTTTAAACCACTATTCCGCCGACATTCTAGCCGTCATAACTCCGCAGTACGTGTACTTAGAACAAAGTTGATGAGTGCGTTGAATACAGCTCGTCGAACTCTATCTTCAGTATAAAGGACAACTCTCTATCCCCGCGCGTTTGGACGGGAGAGGCCGCCAAAATTTCAAAAAATGGTCATTTTGACCTTCCAAAACAGACTTTTTTCTACACAAGGAGAACGAAGCGGCTTAGAGGCCCGCCCTTTTAACTGTAGCATCCCCGCATCTTCCATAGTAATCACCGCAAAAATCCAGCAAATCCGTCGCACTTTTTTCTAGCCCCAATTTTTGGGTACCTAAAATATTTGAGTCTCTAATTCCGGAAATAATGGCCATACCGAGGAACGGGGTGCGGCCCTGTATTCCCCCTTGACTTACTTCTTACACGATAGCATCAAAATGGCAATCGCGAACACTTTCTGATTTTCGAGAAAAAAAGGGGAAGGGTTTAAACCACTATTCCGCCGACATTCTAGCCGTCATAACTCCGCAGTACGTGTACTTAGAACAAAGCTGATGAGTGCGTTGAATACAGCTCGTCGAACTCTATCTTCAGTATAAAGGACAACTCTCTATCCCCGCGCGTTTGGACGGGAGAGGCCGCCAAAATTTCAAAAAATGGTCATTTTGACCTTCCAAAACAGACTTTTTTCTACACAAGGAGAACGAAGCGGCTTAGAGGCCCGCCCTTTTAACTGTAGCATCCCCGCATCTTCCATAGTAATCACCGCAAAAATCCAGCAAATCCGTCGCACTTTTTTCTAGCCCCAATTTTTGGGTACCTAAAATATTTGAGTCTCTAATTCCGGAAATAATGGCCATACCGAGGAACGGGATGCGGCCCTGTATTCCCCCTTGACTTACTTCTTACACGATAGCATCAAAATGGCAATAGCGAACACTTTCTGATTTTCGAGAAAAAAAGGGGAAGGGTTTAAACCACTATTCCGCCGACATTCTAGCCGTCATAACTCCGCAGTACGTGTACTTAGAACAAAGCTGATGAGTGCGTTGAATACAGCTCGTCGAACTCTATCTTCAGTATAAAGGACAACTCTCTATCCCCGCGCGTTTGGACGGGAGAGGCCGCCAAAATTTCAAAAAATGGTCATTTTGACCTTCCAAAACAGACTTTTTTCTACACAAGGAGAACGAAGCGGCTTAGAGGCCCGCCCTTTTAACTGTAGCATCCCCGCATCTTCCATAGTAATCACCGCAAAAATCCAGCAAATCCGTCGCACTTTTTTCTAGCCCCAATTTTTGGGTACCTAAAATATTTGAGTCTCTAATTCCGGAAATAATGGCCATACCGAGGAACGGGGTGCGGCCCTGTATTCCCCCTTGACTTACTTCTTACACGATAGCATCAAAATGGCAATCGCGAACACTTTCTGATTTTCGAGAAAAAAAGGGGAAGGGTTTAAACCACTATTCCGCCGACATTCTAGCCGTCATAACTCCGCAGTACGTGTACTTAGAACAAAGCTGATGAGTGCGTTGAATACAGCTCGTCGAACTCTATCTTCAGTATAAAGGACAACTCTCTATCCCCGCGCGTTTGGACGGGAGAGGCCGCCAAAATTTCAAAAAATGGTCATTTTGACCTTCCAAAACAGACTTTTTTCTACACAAGGAGAACGAAGCGGCTTAGAGGCCCGCCCTTTTAACTGTAGCATCCCCGCATCTTCCATAGTAATCACCGCAAAAATCCAGCAAATCCGTCGCACTTTTTTCTAGCCCCAATTTTTGGGTACCTAAAATATTTGAGTCTCTAATTCCGGAAATAATGGCCATACCGAGGAACGGGATGCGGCCCTGTATTCCCCCTTGACTTACTTCTTACACGATAGCATCAAAATGGCAATCGCGAACACTTTCTGATTTTCGAGAAAAAAAGGGGAAGGGTTTAAACCACTATTCCGCCGACATTCTAGCCGTCATAACTCCGCAGTACGTGTACTTAGAACAAAGCTGATGAGTGCGTTGAATACAGCTCGTCGAACTCTATCTTCAGTATAAAGGACAACTCTCTATCCCCGCGCGTTTGGACGGGAGAGGCCGCCAAAATTTCAAAAAATGGTCATTTTGACCTTCCAAAACAGACTTTTTTCTACACAAGGAGAACGAAGCGGCTTAGAGGCCCGCCCTTTTAACTGTAGCATCCCCGCATCTTCCATAGTAATCACCGCAAAAATCCAGCAAATCCGTCGCACTTTTTTCTAGCCCCAATTTTTGGGTACCTAAAATATTTGAGTCTCTAATTCCGGAAATAATGGCCATACCGAGGAACGGGGTGCGGCCCTGTATTCCCCCTTGACTTACTTCTTACACGATAGCATCAAAATGGCAATCGCGAACACTTTCTGATTTTCGAGAAAAAAAGGGGAAGGGTTTAAACCACTATTCCGCCGACATTCTAGCCGTCATAACTCCGCAGTACGTGTACTTAGAACAAAGTTGATGAGTGCGTTGAATACAGCTCGTCGAACTCTATCTTCAGTATAAAGGACAACTCTCTATCCCCGCGCGTTTGGACGGGAGAGGCCGCCAAAATTTCAAAAAATGGTCATTTTGACCTTCCAAAACAGACTTTTTTCTACACAAGGAGAACGAAGCGGCTTAGAGGCCCGCCCTTTTAACTGTAGCATCCCCGCATCTTCCATAGTAATCACCGCAAAAATCCAGCAAATCCGTCGCACTTTTTTCTAGCCCCAATTTTTGGGTACCTAAAATATTTGAGTCTCTAATTCCGGAAATAATGGCCATACCGAGGAACGGGGTGCGGCCCTGTATTCCCCCTTGACTTACTTCTTACACGATAGCATCAAAATGGCAATCGCGAACACTTTCTGATTTTCTGATTTCCGCCGACATTCTAGCCGTCATAACTCCGCAGTACGTGTACTTAGAACAAAGCTGATGAGTGCGTTGAATACAGCTCGTCGAACTCTATCTTCAGTATAAAGGACAACTCTCTATCCCCGCGCGTTTGGACGGGAGAGGCCGCCAAAATTTCAAAAAATGGTCATTTTGACCTTCCAAAACAGACTTTTTTCTACACAAGGAGAACGAAGCGGCTCAGAGGCCCGCCCTTTTAACTGTAGCATCCCCGCATCTTCCATAGTAATCACCGCAAAAATCCAGCAAATCCGTCGCACTTTTTTCTAGCCCCAATTTTTGGGTACCTAAAATATTTGAGTCTCTAATTCCGGAAATAATGGCCATACCGAGGAACGGGATGCGGCCCTGTATTCCCCCTTGACTTACTTCTTACACGATAGCAACAAAATGGCAATCGCGAACACTTTCTGATTTTCGAGAAAAAAAGGGGAAGGGTTTAAACCACTATTCCGCCGACATTCTAGCCGTCATAACTCCGCAGTACGTGTACTTAGAACAAAGTTGATGAGTGCGTTGAATACAGCTCGTCGAACTCTATCTTCAGTATAAAGGACAACTCTCTATCCCCGCGCGTTTGGACGGGAGAGGCCGCCAAAATTTCAAAAAATGGTCATTTTGACCTTCCAAAACAGACTTTTTTCTACACAAGGAGAACGAAGCGGCTTAGAGGCCCGCCCTTTTAACTGTAGCATCCCCGCATCTTCCATAGTAATCACCGCAAAAATCCAGCAAATCCGTCGCACTTTTTTCTAGCCCCAATTTTTGGGTACCTAAAATATTTGAGTCTCTAATTCCGGAAATAATGGCCATACCGAGGAACGGGGTGCGGCCCTGTATTCCCCCTTGACTTACTTCTTACACGATAGCATCAAAATGGCAATCGCGAACACTTTCTGATTTTCGAGAAAAAAAGGGGAAGGGTTTAAACCACTATTCCGCCGACATTCTAGCCGTCATAACTCCGCAGTACGTGTACTTAGAACAAAGCTGATGAGTGCGTTGAATACAGCTCGTCGAACTCTATCTTCAGTATAAAGGACAACTCTCTATCCCCGCGCGTTTGGACGGGAGAGGCCGCCAAAATTTCAAAAAATGGTCATTTTGACCTTCCAAAACAGACTTTTTTCTACACAAGGAGAACGAAGCGGCTTAGAGGCCCGCACTTTTAACTGTAGCATCCCCGCATCTTCCATAGTAATCACCGCAAAAATCCAGCAAATCCGTCGCACTTTTTTCTAGCCCCAATTTTTGGGTACCTAAAATATTTGAGTCTCTAATTCCGGAAATAATGGCCATACCGAGGAACGGGATGCGGCCCTGTATTCCCCCTTGACTTACTTCTTACACGATAGCATCAAAATGGCAATCGCGAACACTTTCTGATTTTCGAGACATTCTAGCCGTCATAACTCCGCAGTACGTGTACTTAGAACAAAGCTGATGAGTGCGTTGAATACAGCTCGTCGAACTCTATCTTCAGTATAAAGGACAACTCTCTATCCCCGCGCGTTTGGACGGGAGAGGCCGCCAAAATTTCAAAAAATGGTCATTTTGACCTTCCAAAACAGACTTTTTTCTACACAAGGAGAACGAAGCGGCTTAGAGGCCCGCCCTTTTAACTGTAGCATCCCCGCATCTTCCATAGTAATCACCGCAAAAATCCAGCAAATCCGTCGCACTTTTTTCTAGCCCCAATTTTTGGGTACCTAAAATATTTGAGTCTCTAATTCCGGAAATAATGGCCATACCGAGGAACGGGATGCGGCCCTGTATTCCCCCTTGACTTACTTCTTACACGATAGCATCAAAATGGCAATCGCGAACACTGTCTGATTTTCCGCCGACATTCTAGCCGTCATAACTCCGCAGTACGTGTACTTAGAACAAAGCTGATGAGTGCGTTGAATACAGCTCGTCGAACTCTATCTTCAGTATAAAGGACAACTCTCTATCCCCGCGCGTTTGGACGGGAGAGGCCGCCAAAATTTCAAAAAATGGTCATTTTGACCTTCCAAAACAGACTTTTTTCTACACAAGGAGAACGAAGCGGCTTAGAGGCCCGCACTTTTAACTGTAGCATCCCCGCATCTTCCATAGTAATCACCGCAAAAATCCAGCAAATCCGTCGCACTTTTTTCTAGCCCCAATTTTTGGGTACCTAAAATATTTGAGTCTCTAATTCCGGAAATAATGGCCATACCGAGGAACGGGATGCGGCCCTGTATTCCCCCTTGACTTACTTCTTACACGATAGCATCAAAATGGCAATCGCGAACACTTTCTGATTTTCGAGACATTCTAGCCGTCATAACTCCGCAGTACGTGTACTTAGAACAAAGCTGATGAGTGCGTTGAATACAGCTCGTCGAACTCTATCTTCAGTATAAAGGACAACTCTCTATCCCCGCGCGTTTGGACGGGAGAGGCCGCCAAAATTTCAAAAAATGGTCATTTTGACCTTCCAAAACAGACTTTTTTCTACACAAGGAGAACGAAGCGGCTTAGAGGCCCGCCCTTTTAACTGTAGCATCCCCGCATCTTCCATAGTAATCACCGCAAAAATCCAGCAAATCCGTCGCACTTTTTTCTAGCCCCAATTTTTGGGTACCTAAAATATTTGAGTCTCTAATTCCGGAAATAATGGCCATACCGAGGAACGGGATGCGGCCCTGTATTCCCCCTTGACTTACTTCTTACACGATAGCATCAAAATGGCAATCGCGAACACTGTCTGATTTTCCGCCGACATTCTAGCCGTCATAACTCCGCAGTACGTGTACTTAGAACAAAGCTGATGAGTGCGTTGAATACAGCTCGTCGAACTCTATCTTCAGTATAAAGGACAACTCTCTATCCCCGCGCGTTTGGACGGGAGAGGCCGCCAAAATTTCAAAAAATGGTCATTTTGACCTTCCAAAACAGACTTTTTTCTACACAAGGAGAACGAAGCGGCTTAGAGGCCCGCCCTTTTAACTGTAGCATCCCCGCATCTTCCATAGTAATCACCGCAAAAATCCAGCAAATCCGTCGCACTTTTTTCTAGCCCCAATTTTTGGGTACCTAAAATATTTGAGTCTCTAATTCCGGAAATAATGGCCATACCGAGGAACGGGGTGCGGCCCTGTATTCCCCCTTGACTTACTTCTTACACGATAGCATCAAAATGGCAATCGCGAACACTTTCTGATTTTCGAGAAAAAAAGGGGAAGGGTTTAAACCACTATTCCGCCGACATTCTAGCCGTCATAACTCCGCAGTACGTGTACTTAGAACAAAGTTGATGAGTGCGTTGAATACAGCTCGTCGAACTCTATCTTCAGTATAAAGGACAACTCTCTATCCCCGCGCGTTTGGACGGGAGAGGCCGCCAAAATTTCAAAAAATGGTCATTTTGACCTTCCAAAACAGACTTTTTTCTACACAAGGAGAACGAAGCGGCTTAGAGGCCCGCCCTTTTAACTGTAGCATCCCCGCATCTTCCATAGTAATCACCGCAAAAATCCAGCAAATCCGTCGCACTTTTTTCTAGCCCCAATTTTTGGGTACCTAAAATATTTGAGTCTCTAATTCCGGAAATAATGGCCATACCGAGGAACGGGGTGCGGCCCTGTATTCCCCCTTGACTTACTTCTTACACGATAGCATCAAAATGGCAATCGCGAACACTTTCTGATTTTCGAGAAAAAAAGGGGAAGGGTTTAAACCACTATTCCGCCGACATTCTAGCCGTCATAACTCCGCAGTACGTCTACTTAGAACAAAGCTGATGAGTGCGTTGAATACAGCTCGTCGAACTCTATCTTCAGTATAAAGGACAACTCTCTATCCCCGCGCGTTTGGACGGGAGAGGCCGCCAAAATTTCAAAAAATGGTCATTTTGACCTTCCAAAACAGACTTTTTTCTACACAAGGAGAACGAAGCGGCTTAGAGGCCCGCCCTTTTAACTGTAGCATCCCCGCATCTTCCATAGTAATCACCGCAAAAATCCAGCAAATCCGTCGCACTTTTTTCTAGCCCCAATTTTTGGGTACCTAAAATATTTGAGTCTCTAATTCCGGAAATAATGGCCATACCGAGGAACGGGGTGCGGCCCTGTATTCCCCCTTGACTTACTTCTTACACGATAGCATCAAAATGGCAATCGCGAACACTTTCTGATTTTCGAGAAAAAAAGGGGAAGGGTTTAAACCACTATTCCGCCGACATTCTAGCCGTCATAACTCCGCAGTACGTGTACTTAGAACAAAGCTGATGAGTGCGTTGAATACAGCTCGTCGAACTCTATCTTCAGTATAAAGGACAACTCTCTATCCCCGCGCGTTTGGACGGGAGAGGCCGCCAAAATTTCAAAAAATGGTCATTTTGACCTTCCAAAACAGACTTTTTTCTACACAAGGAGAACGAAGCGGCTTAGAGGCCCGCCCTTTTAACTGTAGCATCCCCGCATCTTCCATAGTAATCACCGCAAAAATCCAGCAAATCCGTCGCACTTTTTTCTAGCCCCAATTTTTGGGTACCTAAAATATTTGAGTCTCTAATTCCGGAAATAATGGCCATACCGAGGAACGGGATGCGGCCCTGTATTCCCCCTTGACTTACTTCTTATACGATAGCATCAAAATGGCAATCGCGAACACTTTCTGATTTTCGAGAAAAAAAGGGGAAGGGTTTAAACCACTATTCCGCCGACATTCTAGCCGTCATAACTCCGCAGTACGTGTACTTAGAACAAAGCTGATGAGTGCGTTGAATACAGCTCGTCGAACTCTATCTTCAGTATAAAGGACAACTCTCTATCCCCGCGCGTTTGGACGGGAGAGGCCGCCAAAATTTCAAAAAATGGTCATTTTGACCTTCCAAAACAGACTTTTTTCTACACAAGGAGAACGAAGCGGCTTAGAGGCCCGCCCTTTTAACTGTAGCATCCCCGCATCTTCCATAGTAATCACCGCAAAAATCCAGCAAATCCGTCGCACTTTTTTCTAGCCCCAATTTTTGGGTACCTAAAATATTTGAGTCTCTAATTCCGGAAATAATGGCCATACCGAGGAACGGGGTGCGGCCCTGTATTCCCCCTTGACTTACTTCTTACACGATAGCATCAAAATGGCAATCGCGAACACTTTCTGATTTTCGAGAAAAAAAGGGGAAGGGTTTAAACCACTATTCCGCCGACATTCTAGCCGTCATAACTCCGCAGTACGTGTACTTAGAACAAAGCTGATGAGTGCGTTGAATACAGCTCGTCGAACTCTATCTTCAGTATAAAGGACAACTCTCTATCCCCGCGCGTTTGGACGGGAGAGGCCGCCAAAATTTCAAAAAATGGTCATTTTGACCTTCCAAAACAGACTTTTTTCTACACAAGGAGAACGAAGCGGCTTAGAGGCCCGCACTTTTAACTGTAGCATCCCCGCATCTTCCATAGTAATCACCGCAAAAATCCAGCAAATCCGTCGCACTTTTTTCTAGCCCCAATTTTTGGGTACCTAAAATATTTGAGTCTCTAATTCCGGAAATAATGGCCATACCGAGGAACGGGATGCGGCCCTGTATTCCCCCTTGACTTACTTCTTACACGATAGCATCAAAATGGCAATCGCGAACACTTTCTGATTTTCGAGAAAAAAAGGGGAAGGGTTTAAACCACTATTCCGCCGACATTCTAGCCGTCATAACTCCGCAGTACGTGTACTTAGAACAAAGCTGATGAGTGCGTTGAATACAGCTCGTCGAACTCTATCTTCAGTATAAAGGACAACTCTCTATCCCCGCGCGTTTGGACGGGAGAGGCCGCCAAAATTTCAAAAAATGGTCATTTTGACCTTCCAAAACAGACTTTTTTCTACACAAGGAGAACGAAGCGGCTTAGAGGCCCGCCCTTTTAACTGTAGCATCCCCGCATCTTCCATAGTAATCACCGCAAAAATCCAGCAAATCCGTCGCACTTTTTTCTAGCCCCAATTTTTGGGTACCTAAAATATTTGAGTCTCTAATTCCGGAAATAATGGCCATACCGAGGAACGGGATGCGGCCCTGTATTCCCCCTTGACTTACTTCTTACACGATAGCATCAAAATGGCAATCGCGAACACTGTCTGATTTTCCGCCGACATTCTAGCCGTCATAACTCCGCAGTACGTGTACTTAGAACAAAGCTGATGAGTGCGTTGAATACAGCTCGTCGAACTCTATCTTCAGTATAAAGGACAACTCTCTATCCCCGCGCGTTTGGACGGGAGAGGCCGCCAAAATTTCAAAAAATGGTCATTTTGACCTTCCAAAACAGACTTTTTTCTACACAAGGAGAACGAAGCGGCTTAGAGGCCCGCCCTTTTAACTGTAGCATCCCCGCATCTTCCATAGTAATCACCGCAAAAATCCAGCAAATCCGTCGCACTTTTTTCTAGCCCCAATTTTTGGGTACCTAAAATATTTGAGTCTCTAATTCCGGAAATAATGGCCATACCGAGGAACGGGGTGCGGCCCTGTATTCCCCCTTGACTTACTTCTTACACGATAGCATCAAAATGGCAATCGCGAACACTTTCTGATTTTCGAGAAAAAAAGGGGAAGGGTTTAAACCACTATTCCGCCGACATTCTAGCCGTCATAACTCCGCAGTACGTGTACTTAGAACAAAGTTGATGAGTGCGTTGAATACAGCTCGTCGAACTCTATCTTCAGTATAAAGGACAACTCTCTATCCCCGCGCGTTTGGACGGGAGAGGCCGCCAAAATTTCAAAAAATGGTCATTTTGACCTTCCAAAACAGACTTTTTTCTACACAAGGAGAACGAAGCGGCTTAGAGGCCCGCCCTTTTAACTGTAGCATCCCCGCATCTTCCATAGTAATCACCGCAAAAATCCAGCAAATCCGTCGCACTTTTTTCTAGCCCCAATTTTTGGGTACCTAAAATATTTGAGTCTCTAATTCCGGAAATAATGGCCATACCGAGGAACGGGGTGCGGCCCTGTATTCCCCCTTGACTTACTTCTTACACGATAGCATCAAAATGGCAATCGCGAACACTTTCTGATTTTCGAGAAAAAAAGGGGAAGGGTTTAAACCACTATTCCGCCGACATTCTAGCCGTCATAACTCCGCAGTACGTCTACTTAGAACAAAGCTGATGAGTGCGTTGAATACAGCTCGTCGAACTCTATCTTCAGTATAAAGGACAACTCTCTATCCCCGCGCGTTTGGACGGGAGAGGCCGCCAAAATTTCAAAAAATGGTCATTTTGACCTTCCAAAACAGACTTTTTTCTACACAAGGAGAACGAAGCGGCTTAGAGGCCCGCCCTTTTAACTGTAGCATCCCCGCATCTTCCATAGTAATCACCGCAAAAATCCAGCAAATCCGTCGCACTTTTTTCTAGCCCCAATTTTTGGGTACCTAAAATATTTGAGTCTCTAATTCCGGAAATAATGGCCATACCGAGGAACGGGATGCGGCCCTGTATTCCCCCTTGACTTACTTCTTACACGATAGCATCAAAATGGCAATCGCGAACACTTTCTGATTTTCGAGAAAAAAAGGGGAAGGGTTTAAACCACTATTCCGCCGACATTCTAGCCGTCATAACTCCGCAGTACGTGTACTTAGAACAAAGCTGATGAGTGCGTTGAATACAGCTCGTCGAACTCTATCTTCAGTATAAAGGACAACTCTCTATCCCCGCGCGTTTGGACGGGAGAGGCCGCCAAAATTTCAAAAAATGGTCATTTTGACCTTCCAAAACAGACTTTTTTCTACACAAGGAGAACGAAGCGGCTTAGAGGCCCGCCCTTTTAACTGTAGCATCCCCGCATCTTCCATAGTAATCACCGCAAAAATCCAGCAAATCCGTCGCACTTTTTTCTAGCCCCAATTTTTGGGTACCTAAAATATTTGAGTCTCTAATTCCGGAAATAATGGCCATACCGAGGAACGGGGTGCGGCCCTGTATTCCCCCTTGACTTACTTCTTACACGATAGCATCAAAATGGCAATCGCGAACACTTTCTGATTTTCGAGAAAAAAAGTGGAAGGGTTTAAACCACTATTCCGCCGACATTCTAGCCGTCATAACTCCGCAGTACGTGTACTTAGAACAAAGCTGATGAGTGCGTTGAATACAGCTCGTCGAACTCTATCTTCAGTATAAAGGACAACTCTCTATCCCCGCGCGTTTGGACGGGAGAGGCCGCCAAAATTTCAAAAAATGGTCATTTTGACCTTCCAAAACAGACTTTTTTCTACACAAGGAGAACGAAGCGGCTTAGAGGCCCGCCCTTTTAACTGTAGCATCCCCGCATCTTCCATAGTAATCACCGCAAAAATCCAGCAAATCCGTCGCACTTTTTTCTAGCCCCAATTTTTGGGTACCTAAAATATTTGAGTCTCTAATTCCGGAAATAATGGCCATACCGAGGAACGGGATGCGGCCCTGTATTCCCCCTTGACTTACTTCTTACACGATAGCATCAAAATGGCAATCGCGAACACTTTCTGATTTTCGAGAAAAAAAGGGGAAGGGTTTAAACCACTATTCCGCCGACATTCTAGCCGTCATAACTCCGCAGTACGTGTACTTAGAACAAAGCTGATGAGTGCGTTGAATACAGCTCGTCGAACTCTATCTTCAGTATAAAGGACAACTCTCTATCCCCGCGCGTTTGGACGGGAGAGGCCGCCAAAATTTCAAAAAATGGTCATTTTGACCTTCCAAAACAGACTTTTTTCTACACAAGGAGAACGAAGCGGCTTAGAGGCCCGCCCTTTTAACTGTAGCATCCCCGCATCTTCCATAGTAATCACCGCAAAAATCCAGCAAATCCGTCGCACTTTTTTCTAGCCCCAATTTTTGGGTACCTAAAATATTTGAGTCTCTAATTCCGGAAATAATGGCCATACCGAGGAACGGGGTGCGGCCCTGTATTCCCCCTTGACTTACTTCTTACACGATAGCATCAAAATGGCAATCGCGAACACTTTCTGATTTTCTGATTTCCGCCGACATTCTAGCCGTCATAACTCCGCAGTACGTGTACTTAGAACAAAGCTGATGAGTGCGTTGAATACAGCTCGTCGAACTCTATCTTCAGTATAAAGGACAACTCTCTATCCCCGCGCGTTTGGACGGGAGAGGCCGCCAAAATTTCAAAAAATGGTCATTTTGACCTTCCAAAACAGACTTTTTTCTACACAAGGAGAACGAAGCGGCTCAGAGGCCCGCCCTTTTAACTGTAGCATCCCCGCATCTTCCATAGTAATCACCGCAAAAATCCAGCAAATCCGTCGCACTTTTTTCTAGCCCCAATTTTTGGGTACCTAAAATATTTGAGTCTCTAATTCCGGAAATAATGGCCATACCGAGGAACGGGATGCGGCCCTGTATTCCCCCTTGACTTACTTCTTACACGATAGCATCAAAATGGCAATCGCGAACACTTTCTGATTTTCGAGAAAAAAAGGGGAAGGGAAGGACAACTCTCTATCCCCGCGCGTTTGGACGGGAGAGGCCGCCAAAATTTCAAAAAATGGTCATTTTGACCTTCCAAAACAGACTTTTTTCTACACAAGGAGAACGAAGCGGCTTAGAGGCCCGCCCTTTTAACTGTAGCATCCCCGCATCTTCCATAGTAATCACCGCAAAAATCCAGCAAATCCGTCGCACTTTTTTCTAGCCCCAATTTTTGGGTACCTAAAATATTTGAGTCTCTAATTCCGGAAATAATGGCCATACCGAGGAACGGGGTGCGGCCCTGTATTCCCCCTTGACTTACTTCTTACACGATAGCATCAAAATGGCAATCGCGAACACTTTCTGATTTTCGAGAAAAAAAGGGGAAGGGTTTAAACCACTATTCCGCCGACATTCTAGCCGTCATAACTCCGCAGTACGTGTACTTAGAACAAAGCTGATGAGTGCGTTGAATACAGCTCGTCGAACTCTATCTTCAGTATAAAGGACAACTCTCTATCCCCGCGCGTTTGGACGGGAGAGGCCGCCAAAATTTCAAAAAATGGTCATTTTGACCTTCCAAAACAGACTTTTTTCTACACAAGGAGAACGAAGCGGCTTAGAGGCCCGCACTTTTAACTGTAGCATCCCCGCATCTTCCATAGTAATCACCGCAAAAATCCAGCAAATCCGTCGCACTTTTTTCTAGCCCCAATTTTTGGGTACCTAAAATATTTGAGTCTCTAATTCCGGAAATAATGGCCATACCGAGGAACGGGATGCGGCCCTGTATTCCCCCTTGACTTACTTCTTACACGATAGCATCAAAATGGCAATCGCGAACACTTTCTGATTTTCGAGAAAAAAAGGGGAAGGGTTTAAACCACTATTCCGCCGACATTCTAGCCGTCATAACTCCGCAGTACGTGTACTTAGAACAAAGCTGATGAGTGCGTTGAATACAGCTCGTCGAACTCTATCTTCAGTATAAAGGACAACTCTCTATCCCCGCGCGTTTGGACGGGAGAGGCCGCCAAAATTTCAAAAAATGGTCATTTTGACCTTCCAAAACAGACTTTTTTCTACACAAGGAGAACGAAGCGGCTTAGAGGCCCGCCCTTTTAACTGTAGCATCCCCGCATCTTCCATAGTAATCACCGCAAAAATCCAGCAAATCCGTCGCACTTTTTTCTAGCCCCAATTTTTGGGTACCTAAAATATTTGAGTCTCTAATTCCGGAAATAATGGCCATACCGAGGAACGGGATGCGGCCCTGTATTCCCCCTTGACTTACTTCTTACACGATAGCATCAAAATGGCAATCGCGAACACTGTCTGATTTTCCGCCGACATTCTAGCCGTCATAACTCCGCAGTACGTGTACTTAGAACAAAGCTGATGAGTGCGTTGAATACAGCTCGTCGAACTCTATCTTCAGTATAAAGGACAACTCTCTATCCCCGCGCGTTTGGACGGGAGAGGCCGCCAAAATTTCAAAAAATGGTCATTTTGACCTTCCAAAACAGACTTTTTTCTACACAAGGAGAACGAAGCGGCTTAGAGGCCCGCCCTTTTAACTGTAGCATCCCCGCATCTTCCATAGTAATCACCGCAAAAATCCAGCAAATCCGTCGCACTTTTTTCTAGCCCCAATTTTTGGGTACCTAAAATATTTGAGTCTCTAATTCCGGAAATAATGGCCATACCGAGGAACGGGGTGCGGCCCTGTATTCCCCCTTGACTTACTTCTTACACGATAGCATCAAAATGGCAATCGCGAACACTTTCTGATTTTCGAGAAAAAAAGGGGAAGGGTTTAAACCACTATTCCGCCGACATTCTAGCCGTCATAACTCCGCAGTACGTGTACTTAGAACAAAGTTGATGAGTGCGTTGAATACAGCTCGTCGAACTCTATCTTCAGTATAAAGGACAACTCTCTATCCCCGCGCGTTTGGACGGGAGAGGCCGCCAAAATTTCAAAAAATGGTCATTTTGACCTTCCAAAACAGACTTTTTTCTACACAAGGAGAACGAAGCGGCTTAGAGGCCCGCACTTTTAACTGTAGCATCCCCGCATCTTCCATAGTAATCACCGCAAAAATCCAGCAAATCCGTCGCACTTTTTTCTAGCCCCAATTTTTGGGTACCTAAAATATTTGAGTCTCTAATTCCGGAAATAATGGCCATACCGAGGAACGGGGTGCGGCCCTGTATTCCCCCTTGACTTACTTCTTACACGATAGCATCAAAATGGCAATCGCGAACACTTTCTGATTTTCGAGAAAAAAAGGGGAAGGGTTTAAACCACTATTCCGCCGACATTCTAGCCGTCATAACTCCGCAGTACGTGTACTTAGAACAAAGCTGATGAGTGCGTTGAATACAGCTCGTCGAACTCTATCTTCAGTATAAAGGACAACTCTCTATTCCCGCGCGTTTGGACGGGAGAGGCCGCCAAAATTTCAAAAAATGGTCATTTTGACCTTCCAAAACAGACTTTTTTCTACACAAGGAGAACGAAGCGGCTCAGAGGCCCGCCCTTTTAACTGTAGCATCCCCGCATCTTCCATAGTAATCACCGCAAAAATCCAGCAAATCCGTCGCACTTTTTTCTAGCCCCAATTTTTGGGTACCTAAAATATTTGAGTCTCTAATTCCGGAAATAATGGCCATACCGAGGAACGGGGTGCGGCCCTGTATTCCCCCTTGACTTACTTCTTACACGATAGCATCAAAATGGCAATCGCGAACACTTTCTGATTTTCTGATTTCCGCCGACATTCTAGCCGTCATAACTCCGCAGTACGTGTACTTAGAACAAAGCTGATGAGTGCGTTGAATACAGCTCGTCGAACTCTATCTTCAGTATAAAGGACAACTCTCTATCCCCGCGCGTTTGGACGGGAGAGGCCGCCAAAATTTCAAAAAATGGTCATTTTGACCTTCCAAAACAGACTTTTTGCTACACAAGGAGAACGAAGTGGCTTAGAGGCCCGCCCTTTTAACTGTAGCATCCCCGCATCTTCCATAGTAATCACCGCAAAAATCCAGCAAATCCGTCGCACTTTTTTCTAGCCCCAATTTTTGGGTACCTAAAATATTTGAGTCTCTAATTCCGGAAATAATGGCCATACCGAGGAACGGGGTGCGGCCCTGTATTCCCCCTTGACTTACTTCTTACACGATAGCATCAAAATGGCAATCGCGAACACTTTCTGATTTTCGAGAAAAAAAGGGGAAGGGTTTAAACCAATATTCCGCCGACATTCTAGCCGTCATAACTCCGCAGTACGTGTACTTAGAACAAAGCTGATGAGTGCGTTGAATACAGCTCGTCGAACTCTATCTTCAGTATAAAGGACAACTCTCTATCCCCGCGCGTTTGGACGGGAGAGGCCGCCAAAATTTCAAAAAATGGTCATTTTGACCTTCCAAAACAGACTTTTTTCTACACAAGGAGAACGAAGCGGCTTAGAGGCCCGCCCTTTTAACTGTAGCATCCCCGCATCTTCCATAGTAATCACCGCAAAAATCCAGCAAATCCGTCGCACTTTTTTCTAGCCCCAATTTTTGGGTACCTAAAATATTTGAGTCTCTAATTCCGGAAATAATGGCCATACCGAGGAACGGGATGCGGCCCTGTATTCCCCCTTGACTTACTTCTTACACGATAGCATCAAAATGGCAATCGCGAACACTTTCTGATTTTCGAGAAAAAAAGGGGAAGGGTTTAAACCACTATTCCGCCGACATTCTAGCCGTCATAACTCCGCAGTACGTGTACTTAGAACAAAGCTGATGAGTGCGTTGAATACAGCTCGTCGAACTCTATCTTCAGTATAAAGGACAACTCTCTATCCCCGCGCGTTTGGACGGGAGAGGCCGCCAAAATTTCAAAAAATGGTCATTTTGACCTTCCAAAACAGACTTTTTTCTACACAAGGAGAACGAAGCGGCTTAGAGGCCCGCCCTTTTAACTGTAGCATCCCCGCATCTTCCATAGTAATCACCGCAAAAATCCAGCAAATCCGTCGCACTTTTTTCTAGCCCCAATTTTTGGGTACCTAAAATATTTGAGTCTCTAATTCCGGAAATAATGGCCATACCGAGGAACGGGATGCGGCCCTGTATTCCCCCTTGACTTACTTCTTACACGATAGCATCAAAATGGCAATCGCGAACACTTTCTGATTTTCGAGAAAAAAAGGGGAAGGGTTTAAACCACTATTCCGCCGACATTCTAGCCGTCATAACTCCGCAGTACGTGTACTTAGAACAAAGTTGATGAGTGCGCTGAATACAGCTCGTCGAACTCTATCTTCAGTATAAAGGACAACTCTCTATCCCCGCGCGTTTGGACGGGAGAGGCCGCCAAAATTTCAAAAAATGGTCATTTTGACCTTCCAAAACAGACTTTTTTCTACACAAGGAGAACGAAGCGGCTTAGAGGCCCGCCCTTTTAACTGTAGCATCCCCGCATCTTCCATAGTAATCACCGCAAAAATCCAGCAAATCCGTCGCACTTTTTTCTAGCCCCAATTTTTGGGTACCTAAAATATTTGAGTCTCTAATTCCGGAAATAATGGCCATACCGAGGAACGGGGTGCGGCCCTGTATTCCCCCTTGACTTACTTCTTACACGATAGCATCAAAATGGCAATCGCGAACACTTTCTGATTTTCGAGAAAAAAAGGGGAAGGGTTTAAACCACTATTCCGCCGACATTCTAGCCGTCATAACTCCGCAGTACGTGTACTTAGAACAAAGCTGATGAGTGCGTTGAATACAGCTCGTCGAACTCTATCTTCAGTATAAAGGACAACTCTCTATCCCCGCGCGTTTGGACGGGAGAGGCCGCCAAAATTTCAAAAAATGGTCATTTTGACCTTCCAAAACAGACTTTTTTCTACACAAGGAGAACGAAGCGGCTTAGAGGCCCGCCCTTTTAACTGTAGCATCCCCGCATCTTCCATAGTAATCACCGCAAAAATCCAGCAAATCCGTCGCACTTTTTTCTAGCCCCAATTTTTGGGTACCTAAAATATTTGAGTCTCTAATTCCGGAAATAATGGCCATACCGAGGAACGGGATGCGGCCCTGTATTCCCCCTTGACTTACTTCTTACATGATAGCATCAAAATGGCAATCGCGAACACTTTCTGATTTTCGAGAAAAAAAGGGGAAGGGTTTAAACCACTATTCCGCCGACATTCTAGCCGTCATAACTCCGCAGTACGTGTACTTAGAACAAAGCTGATGAGTGCGTTGAATACAGCTCGTCGAACTCTATCTTCAGTATAAAGGACAACTCTCTATCCCCGCGCGTTTGGACGGGAGAGGCCGCCAAAATTTCAAAAAATGGTCATTTTGACCTTCCAAAACAGACTTTTTTCTACACAAGGAGAACGAAGCGGCTTAGAGGCCCGCCCTTTTAACTGTAGCATCCCCGCATCTTCCATAGTAATCACCGCAAAAATCCAGCAAATCCGTCGCACTTTTTTCTAGCCCCAATTTTTGGGTACCTAAAATATTTGAGTCTCTAATTCCGGAAATAATGGACATACCGAGGAACGGGATGCGGCCCTGTATTCCCCCTTGACTTACTTCTTACACGATAGCATCAAAATGGCAATCGCGAACACTTTCTGATTTTCGAGAAAAAAAGGGGAAGGGTTTAAACCACTATTCCGCCGACATTCTAGCCGTCATAACTCCGCAGTACGTGTACTTAGAACAAAGCTGATGAGTGCGTTGAATACAGCTCGTCGAACTCTATCTTCAGTATAAAGGACAACTCTCTATCCCCGCGCGTTTGGACGGGAGAGGCCGCCAAAATTTCAAAAAATGGTCATTTTGACCTTCCAAAACAGACTTTTTTCTACACAAGGAGAACGAAGCGGCTTAGAGGCCCGCCCTTTTAACTGTAGCATCCCCGCATCTTCCATAGTAATCACCGCAAAAATCCAGCAAATCCGTCGCACTTTTTTCTAGCCCCAATTTTTGGGTACCTAAAATATTTGAGTCTCTAATTCCGGAAATAATGGCCATACCGAGGAACGGGATGCGGCCCTGTATTCCCCCTTGACTTACTTCTTACACGATAGCATCAAAATGGCAATCGCGAACACTTTCTGATTTTCGAGAAAAAAAGGGGAAGGGTTTAAACCACTATTCCGCCGACATTCTAGCCGTCATAACTCCGCAGTACGTGTACTTAGAACAAAGCTGATGAGTGCGTTGAATACAGCTCGTCGAACTCTATCTTCAGTATAAAGGACAACTCTCTATCCCCGCGCGTTTGGACGGGAGAGGCCGCCAAAATTTCAAAAAATGGTCATTTTGACCTTCCAAAACAGACTTTTTTCTACACAAGGAGAACGAAGCGGCTCAGAGGCCCGCCCTTTTAACTGTAGCATCCCCGCATCTTCCATAGTAATCACCGCAAAAATCCAGCAAATCCGTCGCACTTTTTTCTAGCCCCAATTTTTGGGTACCTAAAATATTTGAGTCTCTAATTCCGGAAATAATGGCCATACCGAGGAACGGGGTGCGGCCCTGTATTCCCCCTTGACTTACTTCTTACACGATAGCATCAAAATGGCAATCGCGAACACTTTCTGATTTTCTGATTTCCGCCGACATTCTAGCCGTCATAACTCCGCAGTACGTGTACTTAGAACAAAGCTGATGAGTGCGTTGAATACAGCTCGTCGAACTCTATCTTCAGTATAAAGGACAACTCTCTATCCCCGCGCGTTTGGACGGGAGAGGCCGCCAAAATTTCAAAAAATGGTCATTTTGACCTTCCAAAACAGACTTTTTGCTACACAAGGAGAACGAAGTGGCTTAGAGGCCCGCCCTTTTAACTGTAGCATCCCCGCATCTTCCATAGTAATCACCGCAAAAATCCAGCAAATCCGTCGCACTTTTTTCTAGCCCCAATTTTTGGGTACCTAAAATATTTGAGTCTCTAATTCCGGAAATAATGGCCATACCGAGGAACGGGGTGCGGCCCTGTATTCCCCCTTGACTTACTTCTTACACGATAGCATCAAAATGGCAATCGCGAACACTTTCTGATTTTCGAGAAAAAAAGGGGAAGGGTTTAAACCACTATTCCGCCGACATTCTAGCCGTCATAACTCCGCAGTACGTGTACTTAGAACAAAGCTGATGAGTGCGTTGAATACAGCTCGTCGAACTCTATCTTCAGTATAAAGGACAACTCTCTATCCCCGCGCGTTTGGACGGGAGAGGCCGCCAAAATTTCAAAAAATGGTCATTTTGACCTTCCAAAACAGACTTTTTTCTACACAAGGAGAACGAAGCGGCTTAGAGGCCCGCCCTTTTAACTGTAGCATCCCCGCATCTTCCATAGTAATCACCGCAAAAATCCAGCAAATCCGTCGCACTTTTTTCTAGCCCCAATTTTTGGGTACCTAAAATATTTGAGTCTCTAATTCCGGAAATAATGGCCATACCGAGGAACGGGATGCGGCCCTGTATTCCCCCTTGACTTACTTCTTACACGATAGCATCAAAATGGCAATCGCGAACACTTTCTGATTTTCGAGAAAAAAAGGGGAAGGGTTTAAACCACTATTCCGCCGACATTCTAGCCGTCATAACTCCGCAGTACGTGTACTTAGAACAAAGCTGATGAGTGCGTTGAATACAGCTCGTCGAACTCTATCTTCAGTATAAAGGACAACTCTCTATCCCCGCGCGTTTGGACGGGAGAGGCCGCCAAAATTTCAAAAAATGGTCATTTTGACCTTCCAAAACAGACTTTTTTCTACACAAGGAGAACGAAGCGGCTTAGAGGCCCGCCCTTTTAACTGTAGCATCCCCGCATCTTCCATAGTAATCACCGCAAAAATCCAGCAAATCCGTCGCACTTTTTTCTAGCCCCAATTTTTGGGTACCTAAAATATTTGAGTCTCTAATTCCGGAAATAATGGACATACCGAGGAACGGGATGCGGCCCTGTATTCCCCCTTGACTTACTTCTTACACGATAGCATCAAAATGGCAATCGCGAACACTTTCTGATTTTCGAGAAAAAAAGGGGAAGGGTTTAAACCACTATTCCGCCGACATTCTAGCCGTCATAACTCCGCAGTACGTGTACTTAGAACAAAGCTGATGAGTGCGTTGAATACAGCTCGTCGAACTCTATCTTCAGTATAAAGGACAACTCTCTATCCCCGCGCGTTTGGACGGGAGAGGCCGCCAAAATTTCAAAAAATGGTCATTTTGACCTTCCAAAACAGACTTTTTTCTACACAAGGAGAACGAAGCGGCTTAGAGGCCCGCCCTTTTAACTGTAGCATCCCCGCATCTTCCATAGTAATCACCGCAAAAATCCAGCAAATCCGTCGCACTTTTTTCTAGCCCCAATTTTTGGGTACCTAAAATATTTGAGTCTCTAATTCCGGAAATAATGGCCATACCGAGGAACGGGATGCGGCCCTGTATTCCCCCTTGACTTACTTCTTACACGATAGCATCAAAATGGCAATCGCGAACACTTTCTGATTTTCGAGAAAAAAAGGGGAAGGGTTTAAACCACTATTCCGCCGACATTCTAGCCGTCATAACTCCGCAGTACGTGTACTTAGAACAAAGCTGATGAGTGCGTTGAATACAGCTCGTCGAACTCTATCTTCAGTATAAAGGACAACTCTCTATCCCCGCGCGTTTGGACGGGAGAGGCCGCCAAAATTTCAAAAAATGGTCATTTTGACCTTCCAAAACAGACTTTTTTCTACACAAGGAGAACGAAGCGGCTCAGAGGCCCGCCCTTTTAACTGTAGCATCCCCGCATCTTCCATAGTAATCACCGCAAAAATCCAGCAAATCCGTCGCACTTTTTTCTAGCCCCAATTTTTGGGTACCTAAAATATTTGAGTCTCTAATTCCGGAAATAATGGCCATACCGAGGAACGGGGTGCGGCCCTGTATTCCCCCTTGACTTACTTCTTACACGATAGCATCAAAATGGCAATCGCGAACACTTTCTGATTTTCTGATTTCCGCCGACATTCTAGCCGTCATAACTCCGCAGTACGTGTACTTAGAACAAAGCTGATGAGTGCGTTGAATACAGCTCGTCGAACTCTATCTTCAGTATAAAGGACAACTCTCTATCCCCGCGCGTTTGGACGGGAGAGGCCGCCAAAATTTCAAAAAATGGTCATTTTGACCTTCCAAAACAGACTTTTTGCTACACAAGGAGAACGAAGTGGCTTAGAGGCCCGCCCTTTTAACTGTAGCATCCCCGCATCTTCCATAGTAATCACCGCAAAAATCCAGCAAATCCGTCGCACTTTTTTCTAGCCCCAATTTTTGGGTACCTAAAATATTTGAGTCTCTAATTCCGGAAATAATGGCCATACCGAGGAACGGGGTGCGGCCCTGTATTCCCCCTTGACTTACTTCTTACACGATAGCATCAAAATGGCAATCGCGAACACTTTCTGATTTTCGAGAAAAAAAGGGGAAGGGTTTAAACCACTATTCCGCCGACATTCTAGCCGTCATAACTCCGCAGTACGTGTACTTAGAACAAAGCTGATGAGTGCGTTGAATACAGCTCGTCGAACTCTATCTTCAGTATAAAGGACAACTCTCTATCCCCGCGCGTTTGGACGGGAGAGGCCGCCAAAATTTCAAAAAATGGTCATTTTGACCTTCCAAAACAGACTTTTTTCTACACAAGGAGAACGAAGCGGCTTAGAGGCCCGCCCTTTTAACTGTAGCATCCCCGCATCTTCCATAGTAATCACCGCAAAAATCCAGCAAATCCGTCGCACTTTTTTCTAGCCCCAATTTTTGGGTACCTAAAATATTTGAGTCTCTAATTCCGGAAATAATGGCCATACCGAGGAACGGGATGCGGCCCTGTATTCCCCCTTGACTTACTTCTTACACGATAGCATCAAAATGGCAATCGCGAACACTTTCTGATTTTCGAGAAAAAAAGGGGAAGGGTTTAAACCACTATTCCGCCGACATTCTAGCCGTCATAACTCCGCAGTACGTGTACTTAGAACAAAGCTGATGAGTGCGTTGAATACAGCTCGTCGAACTCTATCTTCAGTATAAAGGACAACTCTCTATCCCCGCGCGTTTGGACGGGAGAGGCCGCCAAAATTTCAAAAAATGGTCATTTTGACCTTCCAAAACAGACTTTTTTCTACACAAGGAGAACGAAGCGGCTTAGAGGCCCGCCCTTTTAACTGTAGCATCCCCGCATCTTCCATAGTAATCACCGCAAAAATCCAGCAAATCCGTCGCACTTTTTTCTAGCCCCAATTTTTGGGTACCTAAAATATTTGAGTCTCTAATTCCGGAAATAATGGCCATACCGAGGAACGGGATGCGGCCCTGTATTCCCCCTTGACTTACTTCTTACACGATAGCATCAAAATGGCAATCGCGAACACTTTCTGATTTTCGAGAAAAAAAGGGGAAGGGTTTAAACCACTATTCCGCCGACATTCTAGCCGTCATAACTCCGCAGTACGTGTACTTAGAACAAAGCTGATGAGTGCGTTGAATACAGCTCGTCGAACTCTATCTTCAGTATAAAGGACAACTCTCTATCCCCGCGCGTTTGGACGGGAGAGGCCGCCAAAATTTCAAAAAATGGTCATTTTGACCTTCCAAAACAGACTTTTTTCTACACAAGGAGAACGAAGCGGCTCAGAGGCCCGCCCTTTTAACTGTAGCATCCCCGCATCTTCCATAGTAATCACCGCAAAAATCCAGCAAATCCGTCGCACTTTTTTCTAGCCCCAATTTTTGGGTACCTAAAATATTTGAGTCTCTAATTCCGGAAATAATGGCCATACCGAGGAACGGGGTGCGGCCCTGTATTCCCCCTTGACTTACTTCTTACACGATAGCATCAAAATGGCAATCGCGAACACTTTCTGATTTTCGAGAAAAAAAGGGGAAGGGTTTAAACCACTATTCCGCCGACATTCTAGCCGTCATAACTCCGCAGTACGTGTACTTAGAACAAAGCTGATGAGTGCGTTGAATACAGCTCGTCGAACTCTATCTTCAGTATAAAGGACAACTCTCTATCCCCGCGCGTTTGGACGGGAGAGGCCGCCAAAATTTCAAAAAATGGTCATTTTGACCTTCCAAAACAGACTTTTTTCTACACAAGAAGAACGAAGCGGCTCAGAGGCCCGCCCTTTTAACTGTAGCATCCCCGCATCTTCCATAGTAATCACCGCAAAAATCCAGCAAATCCGTCGCACTTTTTTCTAGCCCCAATTTTTGGGTACCTAAAATATTTGAGTCTCTAATTCCGGAAATAATGGCCATACCGAGGAACGGGATGCGGCCCTGTATTCCCCCTTGACTTACTTCTTACACGATAGCATCAAAATGGCAATCGCGAACACTTTCTGATTTTCGAGAAAAAAAGGGGAAGGGTTTAAACCACTATTCCGCCGACATTCTAGCCGTCATAACTCCGCAGTACGTGTACTTAGAACAAAGCTGATGAGTGCGTTGAATACAGCTCGTCGAACTCTATCTTCAGTATAAAGGACAACTCTCTATCCCCGCGCGTTTGGACGGGAGAGGCCGCCAAAATTTCAAAAAATGGTCATTTTGACCTTCCAAAACAGACTTTTTTCTACACAAGGAGAACGAAGCGGCTTAGAGGCCCGCCCTTTTAACTGTAGCATCCCCGCATCTTCCATAGTAATCACCGCAAAAATCCAGCAAATCCGTCGCACTTTTTTCTAGCCCCAATTTTTGGGTACCTAAAATATTTGAGTCTCTAATTCCGGAAATAATGGCCATACCGAGGAACGGGATGCGGCCCTGTATTCCCCCTTGACTTACTTCTTACACGATAGCATCAAAATGGCAATCGCGAACACTTTCTGATTTTCGAGAAAAAAAGGGGAAGGGTTTAAACCACTATTCCGCCGACATTCTAGCCGTCATAACTCCGCAGTACGTGTACTTAGAACAAAGTTGATGAGTGCGCTGAATACAGCTCGTCGAACTCTATCTTCAGTATAAAGGACAACTCTCTATCCCCGCGCGTTTGGACGGGAGAGGCCGCCAAAATTTCAAAAAATGGTCATTTTGACCTTCCAAAACAGACTTTTTTCTACACAAGGAGAACGAAGCGGCTTAGAGGCCCGCCCTTTTAACTGTAGCATCCCCGCATCTTCCATAGTAATCACCGCAAAAATCCAGCAAATCCGTCGCACTTTTTTCTAGCCCCAATTTTTGGGTACCTAAAATATTTGAGTCTCTAATTCCGGAAATAATGGCCATACCGAGGAACGGGGTGCGGCCCTGTATTCCCCCTTGACTTACTTCTTACACGATAGCATCAAAATGGCAATCGCGAACACTTTCTGATTTTCGAGAAAAAAAGGGGAAGGGTTTAAACCACTATTCCGCCGACATTCTAGCCGTCATAACTCCGCAGTACGTGTACTTAGAACAAAGCTGATGAGTGCGTTGAATACAGCTCGTCGAACTCTATCTTCAGTATAAAGGACAACTCTCTATCCCCGCGCGTTTGGACGGGAGAGGCCGCCAAAATTTCAAAAAATGGTCATTTTGACCTTCCAAAACAGACTTTTTTCTACACAAGGAGAACGAAGCGGCTTAGAGGCCCGCCCTTTTAACTGTAGCATCCCCGCATCTTCCATAGTAATCACCGCAAAAATCCAGCAAATCCGTCGCACTTTTTTCTAGCCCCAATTTTTGGGTACCTAAAATATTTGAGTCTCTAATTCCGGAAATAATGGCCATACCGAGGAACGGGATGCGGCCCTGTATTCCCCCTTGACTTACTTCTTACACGATAGCATCAAAATGGCAATCGCGAACACTTTCTGATTTTCGAGAAAAAAAGGGGAAGGGTTTAAACCACTATTCCGCCGACATTCTAGCCGTCATAACTCCGCAGTACGTGTACTTAGAACAAAGCTGATGAGTGCGTTGAATACAGCTCGTCGAACTCTATCTTCAGTATAAAGGACAACTCTCTATCCCCGCGCGTTTGGACGGGAGAGGCCGCCAAAATTTCAAAAAATGGTCATTTTGACCTTCCAAAACAGACTTTTTTCTACACAAGGAGAACGAAGCGGCTTAGAGGCCCGCCCTTTTAACTGTAGCATCCCCGCATCTTCCATAGTAATCACCGCAAAAATCCAGCAAATCCGTCGCACTTTTTTCTAGCCCCAATTTTTGGGTACCTAAAATATTTGAGTCTCTAATTCCGGAAATAATGGCCATACCGAGGAACGGGATGCGGCCCTGTATTCCCCCTTGACTTACTTCTTACACGATAGCATCAAAATGGCAATCGCGAACACTTTCTGATTTTCGAGAAAAAAAGGGGAAGGGTTTAAACCACTATTCCGCCGACATTCTAGCCGTCATAACTCCGCAGTACGTGTACTTAGAACAAAGTTGATGAGTGCGTTGAATACAGCTCGTCGAACTCTATCTTCAGTATAAAGGACAACTCTCTATCCCCGCGCGTTTGGACGGGAGAGGCCGCCAAAATTTCAAAAAATGGTCATTTTGACCTTCCAAAACAGACTTTTTTCTACACAAGGAGAACGAAGCGGCTTAGAGGCCCGCCCTTTTAACTGTAGCATCCCCGCATCTTCCATAGTAATCACCGCAAAAATCCAGCAAATCCGTCGCACTTTTTTCTAGCCCCAATTTTTGGGTACCTAAAATATTTGAGTCTCTAATTCCGGAAATAATGGCCATACCGAGGAACGGGGTGCGGCCCTGTATTCCCCCTTGACTTACTTCTTACACGATAGCATCAAAATGGCAATCGCGAACACTTTCTGATTTTCGAGAAAAAAAGGGGAAGGGTTTAAACCACTATTCCGCCGACATTCTAGCCGTCATAACTCCGCAGTACGTGTACTTAGAACAAAGCTGATGAGTGCGTTGAATACAGCTCGTCGAACTCTATCTTCAGTATAAAGGACAACTCTCTATCCCCGCGCGTTTGGACGGGAGAGGCCGCCAAAATTTCAAAAAATGGTCATTTTGACCTTCCAAAACAGACTTTTTTCTACACAAGGAGAACGAAGCGGCTTAGAGGCCCGCCCTTTTAACTGTAGCATCCCCGCATCTTCCATAGTAATCACCGCAAAAATCCAGCAAATCCGTCGCACTTTTTTCTAGCCCCAATTTTTGGGTACCTAAAATATTTGAGTCTCTAATTCCGGAAATAATGGCCATACCGAGGAACGGGATGCGGCCCTGTATTCCCCCTTGACTTACTTCTTACACGATAGCATCAAAATGGCAATCGCGAACACTTTCTGATTTTCGAGAAAAAAAGGGGAAGGGTTTAAACCACTATTCCGCCGACATTCTAGCCGTCATAACTCCGCAGTACGTGTACTTAGAACAAAGCTGATGAGTGCGTTGAATACAGCTCGTCGAACTCTATCTTCAGTATAAAGGACAACTCTCTATCCCCGCGCGTTTGGACGGGAGAGGCCGCCAAAATTTCAAAAAATGGTCATTTTGACCTTCCAAAACAGACTTTTTTCTACACAAGGAGAACGAAGCGGCTTAGAGGCCCGCCCTTTTAACTGTAGCATCCCCGCATCTTCCATAGTAATCACCGCAAAAATCCAGCAAATCCGTCGCACTTTTTTCTAGCCCCAATTTTTGGGTACCTAAAATATTTGAGTCTCTAATTCCGGAAATAATGGACATACCGAGGAACGGGATGCGGCCCTGTATTCCCCCTTGACTTACTTCTTACACGATAGCATCAAAATGGCAATCGCGAACACTTTCTGATTTTCGAGAAAAAAAGGGGAAGGGTTTAAACCACTATTCCGCCGACATTCTAGCCGTCATAACTCCGCAGTACGTGTACTTAGAACAAAGCTGATGAGTGCGTTGAATACAGCTCGTCGAACTCTATCTTCAGTATAAAGGACAACTCTCTATCCCCGCGCGTTTGGACGGGAGAGGCCGCCAAAATTTCAAAAAATGGTCATTTTGACCTTCCAAAACAGACTTTTTTCTACACAAGGAGAACGAAGCGGCTTAGAGGCCCGCCCTTTTAACTGTAGCATCCCCGCATCTTCCATAGTAATCACCGCAAAAATCCAGCAAATCCGTCGCACTTTTTTCTAGCCCCAATTTTTGGGTACCTAAAATATTTGAGTCTCTAATTCCGGAAATAATGGCCATACCGAGGAACGGGATGCGGCCCTGTATTCCCCCTTGACTTACTTCTTACACGATAGCATCAAAATGGCAATCGCGAACACTTTCTGATTTTCGAGAAAAAAAGGGGAAGGGTTTAAACCACTATTCCGCCGACATTCTAGCCGTCATAACTCCGCAGTACGTGTACTTAGAACAAAGTTGATGAGTGCGTTGAATACAGCTCGTCGAACTCTATCTTCAGTATAAAGGACAACTCTCTATCCCCGCGCGTTTGGACGGGAGAGGCCGCCAAAATTTCAAAAAATGGTCATTTTGACCTTCCAAAACAGACTTTTTTCTACACAAGGAGAACGAAGCGGCTTAGAGGCCCGCCCTTTTAACTGTAGCATCCCCGCATCTTCCATAGTAATCACCGCAAAAATCCAGCAAATCCGTCGCACTTTTTTCTAGCCCCAATTTTTGGGTACCTAAAATATTTGAGTCTCTAATTCCGGAAATAATGGCCATACCGAGGAACGGGGTGCGGCCCTGTATTCCCCCTTGACTTACTTCTTACACGATAGCATCAAAATGGCAATCGCGAACACTTTCTGATTTTCGAGAAAAAAAGGGGAAGGGTTTAAACCACTATTCCGCCGACATTCTAGCCGTCATAACTCCGCAGTACGTGTACTTAGAACAAAGCTGATGAGTGCGTTGAATACAGCTCGTCGAACTCTATCTTCAGTATAAAGGACAACTCTCTATCCCCGCGCGTTTGGACGGGAGAGGCCGCCAAAATTTCAAAAAATGGTCATTTTGACCTTCCAAAACAGACTTTTTTCTACACAAGAAGAACGAAGCGGCTCAGAGGCCCGCCCTTTTAACTGTAGCATCCCCGCATCTTCCATAGTAATCACCGCAAAAATCCAGCAAATCCGTCGCACTTTTTTCTAGCCCCAATTTTTGGGTACCTAAAATATTTGAGTCTCTAATTCCGGAAATAATGGCCATACCGAGGAACGGGGTGCGGCCCTGTATTCCCCCTTGACTTACTTCTTACACGATAGCATCAAAATGGCAATCGCGAACACTTTCTGATTTTCTGATTTCCGCCGACATTCTAGCCGTCATAACTCCGCAGTACGTGTACTTAGAACAAAGCTGATGAGTGCGTTGAATACAGCTCGTCGAACTCTATCTTCAGTATAAGGGACAACTCTCTATCCCCGCGCGTTTGGACGGGAGAGGCCGCCAAAATTTCAAAAAATGGTCATTTTGACCTTCCAAAACAGACTTTTTGCTACACAAGGAGAACGAAGTGGCTTAGAGGCCCGCCCTTTTAACTGTAGCATCCCCGCATCTTCCATAGTAATCACCGCAAAAATCCAGCAAATCCGTCGCACTTTTTTCTAGCCCCAATTTTTGGGTACCTAAAATATTTGAGTCTCTAATTCCGGAAATAATGGCCATACCGAGGAACGGGGTGCGGCCCTGTATTCCCCCTTGACTTACTTCTTACACGATAGCATCAAAATGGCAATCGCGAACACTTTCTGATTTTCGAGAAAAAAAGGGGAAGGGTTTAAACCAATATTCCGCCGACATTCTAGCCGTCATAACTCCGCAGTACGTGTACTTAGAACAAAGCTGATGAGTGCGTTGAATACAGCTCGTCGAACTCTATCTTCAGTATAAAGGACAACTCTCTATCCCCGCGCGTTTGGACGGGAGAGGCCGCCAAAATTTCAAAAAATGGTCATTTTGACCTTCCAAAACAGACTTTTTTCTACACAAGGAGAACGAAGCGGCTTAGAGGCCCGCCCTTTTAACTGTAGCATCCCCGCATCTTCCATAGTAATCACCGCAAAAATCCAGCAAATCCGTCGCACTTTTTTCTAGCCCCAATTTTTGGGTACCTAAAATATTTGAGTCTCTAATCCCGGAAATAATGGCCATACCGAGGAACGGGATGCGGCCCTGTATTCCCCCTTGACTTACTTCTTACACGATAGCATCAAAATGGCAATCGCGAACACTTTCTGATTTTCGAGAAAAAAAGGGGAAGGGTTTAAACCACTATTCCGCCGACATTCTAGCCGTCATAACTCCGCAGTACGTGTACTTAGAACAAAGCTGATGAGTGCGTTGAATACAGCTCGTCGAACTCTATCTTCAGTATAAAGGACAACTCTCTATCCCCGCGCGTTTGGACGGGAGAGGCCGCCAAAATTTCAAAAAATGGTCATTTTGACCTTCCAAAACAGACTTTTTTCTACACAAGGAGAACGAAGCGGCTTAGAGGCCCGCCCTTTTAACTGTAGCATCCCCGCATCTTCCATAGTAATCACCGCAAAAATCCAGCAAATCCGTCGCACTTTTTTCTAGCCCCAATTTTTGGGTACCTAAAATATTTGAGTCTCTAATTCCGGAAATAATGGCCATACCGAGGAACGGGATGCGGCCCTGTATTCCCCCTTGACTTACTTCTTACACGATAGCATCAAAATGGCAATCGCGAACACTTTCTGATTTTCGAGAAAAAAAGGGGAAGGGTTTAAACCACTATTCCGCCGACATTCTAGCCGTCATAACTCCGCAGTACGTGTACTTAGAACAAAGTTGATGAGTGCGCTGAATACAGCTCGTCGAACTCTATCTTCAGTATAAAGGACAACTCTCTATCCCCGCGCGTTTGGACGGGAGAGGCCGCCAAAATTTCAAAAAATGGTCATTTTGACCTTCCAAAACAGACTTTTTTCTACACAAGGAGAACGAAGCGGCTTAGAGGCCCGCCCTTTTAACTGTAGCATCCCCGCATCTTCCATAGTAATCACCGCAAAAATCCAGCAAATCCGTCGCACTTTTTTCTAGCCCCAATTTTTGGGTACCTAAAATATTTGAGTCTCTAATTCCGGAAATAATGGCCATACCGAGGAACGGGGTGCGGCCCTGTATTCCCCCTTGACTTACTTCTTACACGATAGCATCAAAATGGCAATCGCGAACACTTTCTGATTTTCGAGAAAAAAAGGGGAAGGGTTTAAACCACTATTCCGCCGACATTCTAGCCGTCATAACTCCGCAGTACGTGTACTTAGAACAAAGCTGATGAGTGCGTTGAATACAGCTCGTCGAACTCTATCTTCAGTATAAAGGACAACTCTCTATCCCCGCGCGTTTGGACGGGAGAGGCCGCCAAAATTTCAAAAAATGGTCATTTTGACCTTCCAAAACAGACTTTTTTCTACACAAGGAGAACGAAGCGGCTTAGAGGCCCGCCCTTTTAACTGTAGCATCCCCGCATCTTCCATAGTAATCACCGCAAAAATCCAGCAAATCCGTCGCACTTTTTTCTAGCCCCAATTTTTGGGTACCTAAAATATTTGAGTCTCTAATTCCGGAAATAATGGCCATACCGAGGAACGGGATGCGGCCCTGTATTCCCCCTTGACTTACTTCTTACACGATAGCATCAAAATGGCAATCGCGAACACTTTCTGATTTTCGAGAAAAAAAGGGGAAGGGTTTAAACCACTATTCCGCCGACATTCTAGCCGTCATAACTCCGCAGTACGTGTACTTAGAACAAAGCTGATGAGTGCGTTGAATACAGCTCGTCGAACTCTATCTTCAGTATAAAGGACAACTCTCTATCCCCGCGCGTTTGGACGGGAGAGGCCGCCAAAATTTCAAAAAATGGTCATTTTGACCTTCCAAAACAGACTTTTTTCTACACAAGGAGAACGAAGCGGCTTAGAGGCCCGCCCTTTTAACTGTAGCATCCCCGCATCTTCCATAGTAATCACCGCAAAAATCCAGCAAATCCGTCGCACTTTTTTCTAGCCCCAATTTTTGGGTACCTAAAATATTTGAGTCTCTAATTCCGGAAATAATGGACATACCGAGGAACGGGATGCGGCCCTGTATTCCCCCTTGACTTACTTCTTACACGATAGCATCAAAATGGCAATCGCGAACACTTTCTGATTTTCGAGAAAAAAAGGGGAAGGGTTTAAACCACTATTCCGCCGACATTCTAGCCGTCATAACTCCGCAGTACGTGTACTTAGAACAAAGCTGATGAGTGCGTTGAATACAGCTCGTCGAACTCTATCTTCAGTATAAAGGACAACTCTCTATCCCCGCGCGTTTGGACGGGAGAGGCCGCCAAAATTTCAAAAAATGGTCATTTTGACCTTCCAAAACAGACTTTTTTCTACACAAGGAGAACGAAGCGGCTTAGAGGCCCGCCCTTTTAACTGTAGCATCCCCGCATCTTCCATAGTAATCACCGCAAAAATCCAGCAAATCCGTCGCACTTTTTTCTAGCCCCAATTTTTGGGTACCTAAAATATTTGAGTCTCTAATTCCGGAAATAATGGCCATACCGAGGAACGGGGTGCGGCCCTGTATTCCCCCTTGACTTACTTCTTACACGATAGCATCAAAATGGCAATCGCGAACACTTTCTGATTTTCGAGAAAAAAAGGGGAAGGGTTTAAACCACTATTCCGCCGACATTCTAGCCGTCATAACTCCGCAGTACGTGTACTTAGAACAAAGTTGATGAGTGCGTTGAATACAGCTCGTCGAACTCTATCTTCAGTATAAAGGACAACTCTCTATCCCCGCGCGTTTGGACGGGAGAGGCCGCCAAAATTTCAAAAAATGGTCATTTTGACCTTCCAAAACAGACTTTTTTCTACACAAGGAGAACGAAGCGGCTTAGAGGCCCGCCCTTTTAACTGTAGCATCCCCGCATCTTCCATAGTAATCACCGCAAAAATCCAGCAAATCCGTCGCACTTTTTTCTAGCCCCAATTTTTGGGTACCTAAAATATTTGAGTCTCTAATTCCGGAAATAATGGCCATACCGAGGAACGGGGTGCGGCCCTGTATTCCCCCTTGACTTACTTCTTACACGATAGCATCAAAATGGCAATCGCGAACACTTTCTGATTTTCGAGAAAAAAAGGGGAAGGGTTTAAACCACTATTCCGCCGACATTCTAGCCGTCATAACTCCGCAGTACGTGTACTTAGAACAAAGCTGATGAGTGCGTTGAATACAGCTCGTCGAACTCTATCTTCAGTATAAAGGACAACTCTCTATCCCCGCGCGTTTGGACGGGAGAGGCCGCCAAAATTTCAAAAAATGGTCATTTTGACCTTCCAAAACAGACTTTTTTCTACACAAGAAGAACGAAGCGGCTCAGAGGCCCGCCCTTTTAACTGTAGCATCCCCGCATCTTCCATAGTAATCACCGCAAAAATCCAGCAAATCCGTCGCACTTTTTTCTAGCCCCAATTTTTGGGTACCTAAAATATTTGAGTCTCTAATTCCGGAAATAATGGCCATACCGAGGAACGGGGTGCGGCCCTGTATTCCCCCTTGACTTACTTCTTACACGATAGCATCAAAATGGCAATCGCGAACACTTTCTGATTTTCTGATTTCCGCCGACATTCTAGCCGTCATAACTCCGCAGTACGTGTACTTAGAACAAAGCTGATGAGTGCGTTGAATACAGCTCGTCGAACTCTATCTTCAGTATAAGGGACAACTCTCTATCCCCGCGCGTTTGGACGGGAGAGGCCGCCAAAATTTCAAAAAATGGTCATTTTGACCTTCCAAAACAGACTTTTTGCTACACAAGGAGAACGAAGTGGCTTAGAGGCCCGCCCTTTTAACTGTAGCATCCCCGCATCTTCCATAGTAATCACCGCAAAAATCCAGCAAATCCGTCGCACTTTTTTCTAGCCCCAATTTTTGGGTACCTAAAATATTTGAGTCTCTAATTCCGGAAATAATGGCCATACCGAGGAACGGGATGCGGCCCTGTATTCCCCCTTGACTTACTTCTTACACGATAGCATCAAAATGGCAATCGCGAACACTTTCTGATTTTCGAGAAAAAAAGGGGAAGGGTTTAAACCACTATTCCGCCGACATTCTAGCCGTCATAACTCCGCAGTACGTGTACTTAGAACAAAGCTGATGAGTGCGTTGAATACAGCTCGTCGAACTCTATCTTCAGTATAAAGGACAACTCTCTATCCCCGCGCGTTTGGACGGGAGAGGCCGCCAAAATTTCAAAAAATGGTCATTTTGACCTTCCAAAACAGACTTTTTTCTACACAAGAAGAACGAAGCGGCTCAGAGGCCCGCCCTTTTAACTGTAGCATCCCCGCATCTTCCATAGTAATCACCGCAAAAATCCAGCAAATCCGTCGCACTTTTTTCTAGCCCCAATTTTTGGGTACCTAAAATATTTGAGTCTCTAATTCCGGAAATAATGGCCATACCGAGGAACGGGGTGCGGCCCTGTATTCCCCCTTGACTTACTTCTTACACGATAGCATCAAAATGGCAATCGCGAACACTTTCTGATTTTCTGATTTCCGCCGACATTCTAGCCGTCATAACTCCGCAGTACGTGTACTTAGAACAAAGCTGATGAGTGCGTTGAATACAGCTCGTCGAACTCTATCTTCAGTATAAGGGACAACTCTCTATCCCCGCGCGTTTGGACGGGAGAGGCCGCCAAAATTTCAAAAAATGGTCATTTTGACCTTCCAAAACAGACTTTTTGCTACACAAGGAGAACGAAGTGGCTTAGAGGCCCGCCCTTTTAACTGTAGCATCCCCGCATCTTCCATAGTAATCACCGCAAAAATCCAGCAAATCCGTCGCACTTTTTTCTAGCCCCAATTTTTGGGTACCTAAAATATTTGAGTCTCTAATTCCGGAAATAATGGCCATACCGAGGAACGGGATGCGGCCCTGTATTCCCCCTTGACTTACTTCTTACACGATAGCATCAAAATGGCAATCGCGAACACTTTCTGATTTTCGAGAAAAAAAGGGGAAGGGTTTAAACCACTATTCCGCCGACATTCTAGCCGTCATAACTCCGCAGTACGTGTACTTAGAACAAAGCTGATGAGTGCGTTGAATACAGCTCGTCGAACTCTATCTTCAGTATAAAGGACAACTCTCTATCCCCGCGCGTTTGGACGGGAGAGGCCGCCAAAATTTCAAAAAATGGTCATTTTGACCTTCCAAAACAGACTTTTTTCTACACAAGGAGAACGAAGCGGCTTAGAGGCCCGCCCTTTTAACTGTAGCATCCCCGCATCTTCCATAGTAATCACCGCAAAAATCCAGCAAATCCTTCGCACTTTTTTCTAGCCCCAATTTTTGGGTACCTAAAATATTTGAGTCTCTAATTCCGGAAATAATGGCCATACCGAGGAACGGGGTGCGGCCCTGTATTCCCCCTTGACTTACTTCTTACACGATAGCATCAAAATGGCAATCGCGAACACTTTCTGATTTTCGAGAAAAAAAGGGGAAGGGTTTAAACCACTATTCCGCCGACATTCTAGCCGTCATAACTCCGCAGTACGTGTACTTAGAACAAAGTTGATGAGTGCGTTGAATACAGCTCGTCGAACTCTATCTTCAGTATAAAGGACAACTCTCTATCCCCGCGCGTTTGGACGGGAGAGGCCGCCAAAATTTCAAAAAATGGTCATTTTGACCTTCCAAAACAGACTTTTTTCTACACAAGGAGAACGAAGCGGCTTAGAGGCCCGCCCTTTTAACTGTAGCATCCCCGCATCTTCCATAGTAATCACCGCAAAAATCCAGCAAATCCGTCGCACTTTTTTCTAGCCCCAATTTTTGGGTACCTAAAATATTTGAGTCTCTAATTCCGGAAATAATGGCCATACCGAGGAACGGGGTGCGGCCCTGTATTCCCCCTTGACTTACTTCTTACACGATAGCATCAAAATGGCAATCGCGAACACTTTCTGATTTTCTGATTTCCGCCGACATTCTAGCCGTCATAACTCCGCAGTTCGTGTACTTAGAACAAAGCTGATGAGTGCGTTGAATACAGCTCGTCGAACTCTATCTTCAGTATAAAGGACAACTCTCTATCCCCGCGCGTTTGGACGGGAGAGGCCGCCAAAATTTCAAAAAATGGTCATTTTGACCTTCCAAAACAGACTTTTTTCTACACAAGGAGAACGAAGCGGCTTAGAGGCCCGCCCTTTTAACTGTAGCATCCCCGCATCTTCCATAGTAATCACCGCAAAAATCCAGCAAATCCGTCGCACTTTTTTCTAGCCCCAATTTTTGGGTACCTAAAATATTTGAGTCTCTAATTCCGGAAATAATGGCCATACCGAGGAACGGGGTGCGGCCCTGTATTCCCCCTTGACTTACTTCTTACACGATAGCATCAAAATGGCAATCGCGAACACTTTCTGATTTTCGAGAAAAAAAGGGGAAGGGTTTAAACCACTATTCCGCCGACATTCTAGCCGTCATAACTCCGCAGTACGTGTACTTAGAACAAAGTTGATGAGTGCGTTGAATACAGCTCGTCGAACTCTATCTTCAGTATAAAGGACAACTCTCTATCCCCGCGCGTTTGGACGGGAGAGGCCGCCAAAATTTCAAAAAATGGTCATTTTGACCTTCCAAAACAGACTTTTTTCTACACAAGGAGAACGAAGCGGCTTAGAGGCCCGCCCTTTTAACTGTAGCATCCCCGCATCTTCCATAGTAATCACCGCAAAAATCCAGCAAATCCGTCGCACTTTTTTCTAGCCCCAATTTTTGGGTACCTAAAATATTTGAGTCTCTAATTCCGGAAATAATGGCCATACCGAGGAACGGGGTGCGGCCCTGTATTCCCCCTTGACTTACTTCTTACACGATAGCATCAAAATGGCAATCGCGAACACTTTCTGATTTTCGAGAAAAAAAGGGGAAGGGTTTAAACCACTATTCCGCCGACATTCTAGCCGTCATAACTCCGCAGTACGTGTACTTAGAACAAAGCTGATGAGTGCGTTGAATACAGCTCGTCGAACTCTATCTTCAGTATAAAGGACAACTCTCTATCCCCGCGCGTTTGGACGGGAGAGGCCGCCAAAATTTCAAAAAATGGTCATTTTGACCTTCCAAAACAGACTTTTTTCTACACAAGGAGAACGAAGCGGCTTAGAGGCCCGCCCTTTTAACTGTAGCATCCCCGCATCTTCCATAGTAATCACCGCAAAAATCCAGCAAATCCGTCGCACTTTTTTCTAGCCCCAATTTTTGGGTACCTAAAATATTTGAGTCTCTAATTCCGGAAATAATGGCCATACCGAGGAACGGGATGCGGCCCTGTATTCCCCCTTGACTTACTTCTTACACGATAGCATCAAAATGGCAATCGCGAACACTTTCTGATTTTCGAGAAAAAAAGGGGAAGGGTTTAAACCACTATTCCGCCGACATTCTAGCCGTCATAACTCCGCAGTACGTGCACTTAGAACAAAGCTGATGAGTGCGTTGAATACAGCTCGTCGAACTCTATCTTCAGTATAAAGGACAACTCTCTATCCCCGCGCGTTTGGACGGGAGAGGCCGCCAAAATTTCAAAAAATGGTCATTTTGACCTTCCAAAACAGACTTTTTTCTACACAAGGAGAACGAAGCGGCTTAGAGGCCCGCCCTTTTAACTGTAGCATCCCCGCATCTTCCATAGTAATCACCGCAAAAATCCAGCAAATCCGTCGCACTTTTTTCTAGCCCCAATTTTTGGGTACCTAAAATATTTGAGTCTCTAATTCCGGAAATAATGGCCATACCGAGGAACGGGGTGCGGCCCTGTATTCCCCCTTGACTTACTTCTTACACGATAGCATCAAAATGGCAATCGCGAACACTTTCTGATTTTCGAGAAAAAAAGGGGAAGGGTTTAAACCACTATTCCGCCGACATTCTAGCCGTCATAACTCCGCAGTACGTGTACTTAGAACAAAGCTGATGAGTGCGTTGAATACAGCTCGTCGAACTCTATCTTCAGTATAAAGGACAACTCTCTATCCCCGCGCGTTTGGACGGGAGAGGCCGCCAAAATTTCAAAAAATGGTCATTTTGACCTTCCAAAACAGACTTTTTTCTACACAAGAAGAACGAAGCGGCTCAGAGGCCCGCCCTTTTAACTGTAGCATCCCCGCATCTTCCATAGTAATCACCGCAAAAATCCAGCAAATCCGTCGCACTTTTTTCTAGCCCCAATTTTTGGGTACCTAAAATATTTGAGTCTCTAATTCCGGAAATAATGGCCATACCGAGGAACGGGGTGCGGCCCTGTATTCCCCCTTGACTTACTTCTTACACGATAGCATCAAAATGGCAATCGCGAACACTTTCTGATTTTCTGATTTCCGCCGACATTCTAGCCGTCATAACTCCGCAGTACGTGTACTTAGAACAAAGCTGATGAGTGCGTTGAATACAGCTCGTCGAACTCTATCTTCAGTATAAGGGACAACTCTCTATCCCCGCGCGTTTGGACGGGAGAGGCCGCCAAAATTTCAAAAAATGGTCATTTTGACCTTCCAAAACAGACTTTTTGCTACACAAGGAGAACGAAGTGGCTTAGAGGCCCGCCCTTTTAACTGTAGCATCCCCGCATCTTCCATAGTAATCACCGCAAAAATCCAGCAAATCCGTCGCACTTTTTTCTAGCCCCAATTTTTGGGTACCTAAAATATTTGAGTCTCTAATTCCGGAAATAATGGCCATACCGAGGAACGGGATGCGGCCCTGTATTCCCCCTTGACTTACTTCTTACACGATAGCATCAAAATGGCAATCGCGAACACTTTCTGATTTTCGAGAAAAAAAGGGGAAGGGTTTAAACCACTATTCCGCCGACATTCTAGCCGTCATAACTCCGCAGTACGTGTACTTAGAACAAAGCTGATGAGTGCGTTGAATACAGCTCGTCGAACTCTATCTTCAGTATAAAGGACAACTCTCTATCCCCGCGCGTTTGGACGGGAGAGGCCGCCAAAATTTCAAAAAATGGTCATTTTGACCTTCCAAAACAGACTTTTTTCTACACAAGAAGAACGAAGCGGCTCAGAGGCCCGCCCTTTTAACTGTAGCATCCCCGCATCTTCCATAGTAATCACCGCAAAAATCCAGCAAATCCGTCGCACTTTTTTCTAGCCCCAATTTTTGGGTACCTAAAATATTTGAGTCTCTAATTCCGGAAATAATGGCCATACCGAGGAACGGGGTGCGGCCCTGTATTCCCCCTTGACTTACTTCTTACACGATAGCATCAAAATGGCAATCGCGAACACTTTCTGATTTTCTGATTTCCGCCGACATTCTAGCCGTCATAACTCCGCAGTACGTGTACTTAGAACAAAGCTGATGAGTGCGTTGAATACAGCTCGTCGAACTCTATCTTCAGTATAAGGGACAACTCTCTATCCCCGCGCGTTTGGACGGGAGAGGCCGCCAAAATTTCAAAAAATGGTCATTTTGACCTTCCAAAACAGACTTTTTGCTACACAAGGAGAACGAAGTGGCTTAGAGGCCCGCCCTTTTAACTGTAGCATCCCCGCATCTTCCATAGTAATCACCGCAAAAATCCAGCAAATCCGTCGCACTTTTTTCTAGCCCCAATTTTTGGGTACCTAAAATATTTGAGTCTCTAATTCCGGAAATAATGGCCATACCGAGGAACGGGATGCGGCCCTGTATTCCCCCTTGACTTACTTCTTACACGATAGCATCAAAATGGCAATCGCGAACACTTTCTGATTTTCGAGAAAAAAAGGGGAAGGGTTTAAACCACTATTCCGCCGACATTCTAGCCGTCATAACTCCGCAGTACGTGTACTTAGAACAAAGCTGATGAGTGCGTTGAATACAGCTCGTCGAACTCTATCTTCAGTATAAAGGACAACTCTCTATCCCCGCGCGTTTGGACGGGAGAGGCCGCCAAAATTTCAAAAAATGGTCATTTTGACCTTCCAAAACAGACTTTTTTCTACACAAGGAGAACGAAGCGGCTTAGAGGCCCGCCCTTTTAACTGTAGCATCCCCGCATCTTCCATAGTAATCACCGCAAAAATCCAGCAAATCCGTCGCACTTTTTTCTAGCCCCAATTTTTGGGTACCTAAAATATTTGAGTCTCTAATTCCGGAAATAATGGCCATACCGAGGAACGGGGTGCGGCCCTGTATTCCCCCTTGACTTACTTCTTACACGATAGCATCAAAATGGCAATCGCGAACACTTTCTGATTTTCGAGAAAAAAAGGGGAAGGGTTTAAACCACTATTCCGCCGACATTCTAGCCGTCATAACTCCGCAGTACGTGTACTTAGAACAAAGTTGATGAGTGCGTTGAATACAGCTCGTCGAACTCTATCTTCAGTATAAAGGACAACTCTCTATCCCCGCGCGTTTGGACGGGAGAGGCCGCCAAAATTTCAAAAAATGGTCATTTTGACCTTCCAAAACAGACTTTTTTCTACACAAGGAGAACGAAGCGGCTTAGAGGCCCGCCCTTTTAACTGTAGCATCCCCGCATCTTCCATAGTAATCACCGCAAAAATCCAGCAAATCCGTCGCACTTTTTTCTAGCCCCAATTTTTGGGTACCTAAAATATTTGAGTCTCTAATTCCGGAAATAATGGCCATACCGAGGAACGGGGTGCGGCCCTGTATTCCCCCTTGACTTACTTCTTACACGATAGCATCAAAATGGCAATCGCGAACACTTTCTGATTTTCTGATTTCCGCCGACATTCTAGCCGTCATAACTCCGCAGTACGTGTACTTAGAACAAAGCTGATGAGTGCGTTGAATACAGCTCGTCGAACTCTATCTTCAGTATAAAGGACAACTCTCTATCCCCGCGCGTTTGGACGGGAGAGGCCGCCAAAATTTCAAAAAATGGTCATTTTGACCTTCCAAAACAGACTTTTTTCTACACAAGGAGAACGAAGCGGCTTAGAGGCCCGCCCTTTTAACTGTAGCATCCCCGCATCTTCCATAGTAATCACCGCAAAAATCCAGCAAATCCGTCGCACTTTTTTCTAGCCCCAATTTTTGGGTACCTAAAATATTTGAGTCTCTAATTCCGGAAATAATGGCCATACCGAGGAACGGGGTGCGGCCCTGTATTCCCCCTTGACTTACTTCTTACACGATAGCATCAAAATGGCAATCGCGAACACTTTCTGATTTTCTGATTTCCGCCGACATTCTAGCCGTCATAACTCCGCAGTACGTGTACTTAGAACAAAGCTGATGAGTGCGTTGAATACAGCTCGTCGAACTCTATCTTCAGTATAAAGGACAACTCTCTATCCCCGCGCGTTTGGACGGGAGAGGCCGCCAAAATTTCAAAAAATGGTCATTTTGACCTTCCAAAACAGACTTTTTTCTACACAAGGAGAACGAAGCGGCTTAGAGGCCCGCCCTTTTAACTGTAGCATCCCCGCATCTTCCATAGTAATCACCGCAAAAATCCAGCAAATCCGTCGCACTTTTTTCTAGCCCCAATTTTTGGGTACCTAAAATATTTGAGTCTCTAATTCCGGAAATAATGGCCATACCGAGGAACGGGGTGCGGCCCTGTATTCCCCCTTGACTTACTTCTTACACGATAGCATCAAAATGGCAATCGCGAACACTTTCTGATTTTCGAGAAAAAAAGGGGAAGGGTTTAAACCACTATTCCGCCGACATTCTAGCCGTCATAACTCCGCAGTACGTGTACTTAGAACAAAGTTGATGAGTGCGTTGAATACAGCTCGTCGAACTCTATCTTCAGTATAAAGGACAACTCTCTATCCCCGCGCGTTTGGACGGGAGAGGCCGCCAAAATTTCAAAAAATGGTCATTTTGACCTTCCAAAACAGACTTTTTTCTACACAAGGAGAACGAAGCGGCTTAGAGGCCCGCCCTTTTAACTGTAGCATCCCCGCATCTTCCATAGTAATCACCGCAAAAATCCAGCAAATCCGTCGCACTTTTTTCTAGCCCCAATTTTTGGGTACCTAAAATATTTGAGTCTCTAATTCCGGAAATAATGGCCATACCGAGGAACGGGATGCGGCCCTGTATTCCCCCTTGACTTACTTCTTACACGATAGCATCAAAATGGCAATCGCGAACACTTTCTGATTTTCGAGAAAAAAAGGGGAAGGGTTTAAACCACTATTCCGCCGACATTCTAGCCGTCATAACTCCGCAGTACGTGTACTTAGAACAAAGCTGATGAGTGCGTTGAATACAGCTCGTCGAACTCTATCTTCAGTATAAAGGACAACTCTCTATCCCCGCGCGTTTGGACGGGAGAGGCCGCCAAAATTTCAAAAAATGGTCATTTTGACCTTCCAAAACAGACTTTTTTCTACACAAGGAGAACGAAGCGGCTTAGAGGCCCGCCCTTTTAACTGTAGCATCCCCGCATCTTCCATAGTAATCACCGCAAAAATCCAGCAAATCCGTCGCACTTTTTTCTAGCCCCAATTTTTGGGTACCTAAAATATTTGAGTCTCTAATTCCGGAAATAATGGCCATACCGAGGAACGGGGTGCGGCCCTGTATTCCCCCTTGACTTACTTCTTACACGATAGCATCAAAATGGCAATCGCGAACACTTTCTGATTTTCGAGAAAAAAAGGGGAAGGGTTTAAACCACTATTCCGCCGACATTCTAGCCGTCATAACTCCGCAGTACGTGTACTTAGAACAAAGTTGATGAGTGCGTTGAATACAGCTCGTCGAACTCTATCTTCAGTATAAAGGACAACTCTCTATCCCCGCGCGTTTGGACGGGAGAGGCCGCCAAAATTTCAAAAAATGGTCATTTTGACCTTCCAAAACAGACTTTTTTCTACACAAGGAGAACGAAGCGGCTTAGAGGCCCGCCCTTTTAACTGTAGCATCCCCGCATCTTCCATAGTAATCACCGCAAAAATCCAGCAAATCCGTCGCACTTTTTTCTAGCCCCAATTTTTGGGTACCTAAAATATTTGAGTCTCTAATTCCGGAAATAATGGCCATACCGAGGAACGGGATGCGGCCCTGTATTTCCCCTTGACTTACTTCTTACACGATAGCATCAAAATGGCAATCGCGAACACTTTCTGATTTTCGAGAAAAAAAGGGGAAGGGTTTAAACCACTATTCCGCCGACATTCTAGCCGTCATAACTCCGCAGTACGTGTACTTAGAACAAAGCTGATGAGTGCGTTGAATACAGCTCGTCGAACTCTATCTTCAGTATAAAGGACAACTCTCTATCCCCGCGCGTTTGGACGGGAGAGGCCGCCAAAATTTCAAAAAATGGTCATTTTGACCTTCCAAAACAGACTTTTTTCTACACAAGGAGAACGAAGCGGCTCAGAGGCCCGCCCTTTTAACTGTAGCATCCCCGCATCTTCCATAGTAATCACCGCAAAAATCCAGCAAATCCGTCGCACTTTTTTCTAGCCCCAATTTTTGGGTACCTAAAATATTTGAGTCTCTAATTCCGGAAATAATGGCCATACCGAGGAACGGGGTGCGGCCCTGTATTCCCCCTTGACTTACTTCTTACACGATAGCATCAAAATGGCAATCGCGAACACTTTCTGATTTTCTGATTTCCGCCGACATTCTAGCCGTCATAACTCCGCAGTACGTGTACTTAGAACAAAGCTGATGAGTGCGTTGAATACAGCTCGTCGAACTCTATCTTCAGTATAAAGGACAACTCTCTATCCCCGCGCGTTTGGACGGGAGAGGCCGCCAAAATTTCAAAAAATGGTCATTTTGACCTTCCAAAACAGACTTTTTTCTACACAAGGAGAACGAAGCGGCTTAGAGGCCCGCCCTTTTAACTGTAGCATCCCCGCATCTTCCATAGTAATCACCGCAAAAATCCAGCAAATCCGTCGCACTTTTTTCTAGCCCCAATTTTTGGGTACCTAAAATATTTGAGTCTCTAATTCCGGAAATAATGGCCATACCGAGGAACGGGGTGCGGCCCTGTATTCCCCCTTGACTTACTTCTTACACGATAGCATCAAAATGGCAATCGCGAACACTTTCTGATTTTCGAGAAAAAAAGGGGAAGGGTTTAAACCACTATTCCGCCGACATTCTAGCCGTCATAACTCCGCAGTACGTGTACTTAGAACAAAGTTGATGAGTGCGTTGAATACAGCTCGTCGAACTCTATCTTCAGTATAAAGGACAACTCTCTATCCCCGCGCGTTTGGACGGGAGAGGCCGCCAAAATTTCAAAAAATGGTCATTTTGACCTTCCAAAACAGACTTTTTTCTACACAAGGAGAACGAAGCGGCTTAGAGGCCCGCCCTTTTAACTGTAGCATCCCCGCATCTTCCATAGTAATCACCGCAAAAATCCAGCAAATCCGTCGCACTTTTTTCTAGCCCCAATTTTTGGGTACCTAAAATATTTGAGTCTCTAATTCCGGAAATAATGGCCATACCGAGGAACGGGGTGCGGCCCTGTATTCCCCCTTGACTTACTTCTTACACGATAGCATCAAAATGGCAATCGCGAACACTTTCTGATTTTCTGATTTCCGCCGACATTCTAGCCGTCATAACTCCGCAGTACGTGTACTTAGAACAAAGCTGATGAGTGCGTTGAATACAGCTCGTCGAACTCTATCTTCAGTATAAAGGACAACTCTCTATCCCCGCGCGTTTGGACGGGAGAGGCCGCCAAAATTTCAAAAAATGGTCATTTTGACCTTCCAAAACAGACTTTTTTCTACACAAGGAGAACGAAGCGGCTTAGAGGCCCGCCCTTTTAACTGTAGCATCCCCGCATCTTCCATAGTAATCACCGCAAAAATCCAGCAAATCCGTCGCACTTTTTTCTAGCCCCAATTTTTGGGTACCTAAAATATTTGAGTCTCTAATTCCGGAAATAATGGCCATACCGAGGAACGGGATGCGGCCCTGTATTCCCCCTTGACTTACTTCTTACACGATAGCATCAAAATGGCAATCGCGAACACTTTCTGATTTTCGAGAAAAAAAGGGGAAGGGTTTAAACCACTATTCCGCCGACATTCTAGCCGTCATAACTCCGCAGTACGTGTACTTAGAACAAAGCTGATGAGTGCGTTGAATACAGCTCGTCGAACTCTATCTTCAGTATAAAGGACAACTCTCTATCCCCGCGCGTTTGGACGGGAGAGGCCGCCAAAATTTCAAAAAATGGTCATTTTGACCTTCCAAAACAGACTTTTTTCTACACAAGGAGAACGAAGCGGCTTAGAGGCCCGCCCTTTTAACTGTAGCATCCCCGCATCTTCCATAGTAATCACCGCAAAAATCCAGCAAATCCGTCGCACTTTTTTCTAGCCCCAATTTTTGGGTACCTAAAATATTTGAGTCTCTAATTCCGGAAATAATGGCCATACCGAGGAACGGGGTGCGGCCCTGTATTCCCCCTTGACTTACTTCTTACACGATAGCATCAAAATGGCAATCGCGAACACTTTCTGATTTTCTGATTTCCGCCGACATTCTAGCCGTCATAACTCCGCAGTACGTGTACTTAGAACAAAGCTGATGAGTGCGTTGAATACAGCTCGTCGAACTCTATCTTCAGTATAAAGGACAACTCTCTATCCCCGCGCGTTTGGACGGGAGAGGCCGCCAAAATTTCAAAAAATGGTCATTTTGACCTTCCAAAACAGACTTTTTTCTACACAAGGAGAACGAAGCGGCTTAGAGGCCCGCCCTTTTAACTGTAGCATCCCCGCATCTTCCATAGTAATCACCGCAAAAATCCAGCAAATCCGTCGCACTTTTTTCTAGCCCCAATTTTTGGGTACCTAAAATATTTGAGTCTCTAATTCCGGAAATAATGGCCATACCGAGGAACGGGATGCGGCCCTGTATTCCCCCTTGACTTACTTCTTACACGATAGCATCAAAATGGCAATCGCGAACACTTTCTGATTTTCGAGAAAAAAAGGGGAAGGGTTTAAACCACTATTCCGCCGACATTCTAGCCGTCATAACTCCGCAGTACGTGTACTTAGAACAAAGCTGATGAGTGCGTTGAATACAGCTCGTCGAACTCTATCTTCAGTATAAAGGACAACTCTCTATCCCCGCGCGTTTGGACGGGAGAGGCCGCCAAAATTTCAAAAAATGGTCATTTTGACCTTCCAAAACAGACTTTTTTCTACACAAGGAGAACGAAGCGGCTTAGAGGCCCGCCCTTTTAACTGTAGCATCCCCGCATCTTCCATAGTAATCACCGCAAAAATCCAGCAAATCCGTCGCACTTTTTTCTAGCCCCAATTTTTGGGTACCTAAAATATTTGAGTCTCTAATTCCGGAAATAATGGCCATACCGAGGAACGGGGTGCGGCCCTGTATTCCCCCTTGACTTACTTCTTACACGATAGCATCAAAATGGCAATCGCGAACACTTTCTGATTTTCGAGAAAAAAAGGGGAAGGGTTTAAACCACTATTCCGCCGACATTCTAGCCGTCATAACTCCGCAGTACGTGTACTTAGAACAAAGTTGATGAGTGCGTTGAATACAGCTCGTCGAACTCTATCTTCAGTATAAAGGACAACTCTCTATCCCCGCGCGTTTGGACGGGAGAGGCCGCCAAAATTTCAAAAAATGGTCATTTTGACCTTCCAAAACAGACTTTTTTCTACACAAGGAGAACGAAGCGGCTTAGAGGCCCGCCCTTTTAACTGTAGCATCCCCGCATCTTCCATAGTAATCACCGCAAAAATCCAGCAAATCCGTCGCACTTTTTTCTAGCCCCAATTTTTGGGTACCTAAAATATTTGAGTCTCTAATTCCGGAAATAATGGCCATACCGAGGAACGGGATGCGGCCCTGTATTTCCCCTTGACTTACTTCTTACACGATAGCATCAAAATGGCAATCGCGAACACTTTCTGATTTTCGAGAAAAAAAGGGGAAGGGTTTAAACCACTATTCCGCCGACATTCTAGCCGTCATAACTCCGCAGTACGTGTACTTAGAACAAAGCTGATGAGTGCGTTGAATACAGCTCGTCGAACTCTATCTTCAGTATAAAGGACAACTCTCTATCCCCGCGCGTTTGGACGGGAGAGGCCGCCAAAATTTCAAAAAATGGTCATTTTGACCTTCCAAAACAGACTTTTTTCTACACAAGGAGAACGAAGCGGCTTAGAGGCCCGCCCTTTTAACTGTAGCATCCCCGCATCTTCCATAGTAATCACCGCAAAAATCCAGCAAATCCGTCGCACTTTTTTCTAGCCCCAATTTTTGGGTACCTAAAATATTTGAGTCTCTAATTCCGGAAATAATGGCCATACCGAGGAACGGGGTGCGGCCCTGTATTCCCCCTTGACTTACTTCTTACACGATAGCATCAAAATGGCAATCGCGAACACTTTCTGATTTTCGAGAAAAAAAGGGGAAGGGTTTAAACCACTATTCCGCCGACATTCTAGCCGTCATAACTCCGCAGTACGTGTACTTAGAACAAAGCTGATGAGTGCGTTGAATACAGCTCGTCGAACTCTATCTTCAGTATAAAGGACAACTCTCTATCCCCGCGCGTTTGGACGGGAGAGGCCGCCAAAATTTCAAAAAATGGTCATTTTGACCTTCCAAAACAGACTTTTTTCTACACAAGGAGAACGAAGCGGCTTAGAGGCCCGCCCTTTTAACTGTAGCATCCCCGCATCTTCCATAGTAATCACCGCAAAAATCCAGCAAATCCGTCGCACTTTTTTCTAGCCCCAATTTTTGGGTACCTAAAATATTTGAGTCTCTAATTCCGGAAATAATGGCCATACCGAGGAACGGGGTGCGGCCCTGTATTCCCCCTTGACTTACTTCTTACACGATAGCATCAAAATGGCAATCGCGAACACTTTCTGATTTTCTGATTTCCGCCGACATTCTAGCCGTCATAACTCCGCAGTACGTGTACTTAGAACAAAGCTGATGAGTGCGTTGAATACAGCTCGTCGAACTCTATCTTCAGTATAAAGGACAACTCTCTATCCCCGCGCGTTTGGACGGGAGAGGCCGCCAAAATTTCAAAAAATGGTCATTTTGACCTTCCAAAACAGACTTTTTTCTACACAAGGAGAACGAAGCGGCTTAGAGGCCCGCCCTTTTAACTGTAGCATCCCCGCATCTTCCATAGTAATCACCGCAAAAATCCAGCAAATCCGTCGCACTTTTTTCTAGCCCCAATTTTTGGGTACCTAAAATATTTGAGTCTCTAATTCCGGAAATAATGGCCATACCGAGGAACGGGATGCGGCCCTGTATTCCCCCTTGACTTACTTCTTACACGATAGCATCAAAATGGCAATCGCGAACACTTTCTGATTTTCGAGAAAAAAAGGGGAAGGGTTTAAACCACTATTCCGCCGACATTCTAGCCGTCATAACTCCGCAGTACGTGTACTTAGAACAAAGCTGATGAGTGCGTTGAATACAGCTCGTCGAACTCTATCTTCAGTATAAAGGACAACTCTCTATCCCCGCGCGTTTGGACGGGAGAGGCCGCCAAAATTTCAAAAAATGGTCATTTTGACCTTCCAAAACAGACTTTTTTCTACACAAGGAGAACGAAGCGGCTTAGAGGCCCGCCCTTTTAACTGTAGCATCCCCGCATCTTCCATAGTAATCACCGCAAAAATCCAGCAAATCCGTCGCACTTTTTTCTTGCCCCAATTTTTGGGTACCTAAAATATTTGAGTCTCTAATTCCGGAAATAATGGCCATACCGAGGAACGGGGTGCGGCCCTGTATTCCCCCTTGACTTACTTCTTACACGATAGCATCAAAATGGCAATCGCGAACACTTTCTGATTTTCGAGAAAAAAAGGGGAAGGGTTTAAACCACTATTCCGCCGACATTCTAGCCGTCATAACTCCGCAGTACGTGTACTTAGAACAAAGCTGATGAGTGCGTTGAATACAGCTCGTCGAACTCTATCTTCAGTATAAAGGACAACTCTCTATCCCCGCGCGTTTGGACGGGAGAGGCCGCCAAAATTTCAAAAAATGGTCATTTTGACCTTCCAAAACAGACTTTTTTCTACACAAGGAGAACGAAGCGGCTTAGAGGCCCGCCCTTTTAACTGTAGCATCCCCGCATCTTCCATAGTAATCACCGCAAAAATCCAGCAAATCCGTCGCACTTTTTTCTAGCCCCAATTTTTGGGTACCTAAAATATTTGAGTCTCTAATTCCGGAAATAATGGCCATACCGAGGAACGGGGTGCGGCCCTGTATTCCCCCTTGACTTACTTCTTACACGATAGCATCAAAATGGCAATCGCGAACACTTTCTGATTTTCTGATTTCCGCCGACATTCTAGCCGTCATAACTCCGCAGTACGTGTACTTAGAACAAAGCTGATGAGTGCGTTGAATACAGCTCGTCGAACTCTATCTTCAGTATAAAGGACAACTCTCTATCCCCGCGCGTTTGGACGGGAGAGGCCGCCAAAATTTCAAAAAATGGTCATTTTGACCTTCCAAAACAGACTTTTTTCTACACAAGGAGAACGAAGCGGCTTAGAGGCCCGCCCTTTTAACTGTAGCATCCCCGCATCTTCCATAGTAATCACCGCAAAAATCCAGCAAATCCGTCGCACTTTTTTCTAGCCCCAATTTTTGGGTACCTAAAATATTTGAGTCTCTAATTCCGGAAATAATGGCCATACCGAGGAACGGGATGCGGCCCTGTATTCCCCCTTGACTTACTTCTTACACGATAGCATCAAAATGGCAATCGCGAACACTTTCTGATTTTCGAGAAAAAAAGGGGAAGGGTTTAAACCACTATTCCGCCGACATTCTAGCCGTCATAACTCCGCAGTACGTGTACTTAGAACAAAGCTGATGAGTGCGTTGAATACAGCTCGTCGAACTCTATCTTCAGTATAAAGGACAACTCTCTATCCCCGCGCGTTTGGACGGGAGAGGCCGCCAAAATTTCAAAAAATGGTCATTTTGACCTTCCAAAACAGACTTTTTTCTACACAAGGAGAACGAAGCGGCTTAGAGGCCCGCCCTTTTAACTGTAGCATCCCCGCATCTTCCATAGTAATCACCGCAAAAATCCAGCAAATCCGTCGCACTTTTTTCTAGCCCCAATTTTTGGGTACCTAAAATATTTGAGTCTCTAATTCCGGAAATAATGGCCATACCGAGGAACGGGGTGCGGCCCTGTATTCCCCCTTGACTTACTTCTTACACGATAGCATCAAAATGGCAATCGCGAACACTTTCTGATTTTCGAGAAAAAAAGGGGAAGGGTTTAAACCACTATTCCGCCGACATTCTAGCCGTCATAACTCCGCAGTACGTGTACTTAGAACAAAGTTGATGAGTGCGTTGAATACAGCTCGTCGAACTCTATCTTCAGTATAAAGGACAACTCTCTATCCCCGCGCGTTTGGACGGGAGAGGCCGCCAAAATTTCAAAAAATGGTCATTTTGACCTTCCAAAACAGACTTTTTTCTACACAAGGAGAACGAAGCGGCTTAGAGGCCCGCCCTTTTAACTGTAGCATCCCCGCATCTTCCATAGTAATCACCGCAAAAATCCAGCAAATCCGTCGCACTTTTTTCTAGCCCCAATTTTTGGGTACCTAAAATATTTGAGTCTCTAATTCCGGAAATAATGGCCATACCGAGGAACGGGGTGCGGCCCTGTATTCCCCCTTGACTTACTTCTTACACGATAGCATCAAAATGGCAATCGCGAACACTTTCTGATTTTCGAGAAAAAAAGGGGAAGGGTTTAAACCACTATTCCGCCGACATTCTAGCCGTCATAACTCCGCAGTACGTGTACTTAGAACAAAGCTGATGAGTGCGTTGAATACAGCTCGTCGAACTCTATCTTCAGTATAAAGGACAACTCTCTATCCCCGCGCGTTTGGACGGGAGAGGCCGCCAAAATTTCAAAAAATGGTCATTTTGACCTTCCAAAACAGACTTTTTTCTACACAAGGAGAACGAAGCGGCTTAGAGGCCCGCCCTTTTAACTGTAGCATCCCCGCATCTTCCATAGTAATCACCGCAAAAATCCAGCAAATCCGTCGCACTTTTTTCTAGCCCCAATTTTTGGGTACCTAAAATATTTGAGTCTCTAATTCCGGAAATAATGGCCATACCGAGGAACGGGGTGCGGCCCTGTATTCCCCCTTGACTTACTTCTTACACGATAGCATCAAAATGGCAATCGCGAACACTTTCTGATTTTCTGATTTCCGCCGACATTCTAGCCGTCATAACTCCGCAGTACGTGTACTTAGAACAAAGCTGATGAGTGCGTTGAATACAGCTCGTCGAACTCTATCTTCAGTATAAAGGACAACTCTCTATCCCCGCGCGTTTGGACGGGAGAGGCCGCCAAAATTTCAAAAAATGGTCATTTTGACCTTCCAAAACAGACTTTTTTCTACACAAGGAGAACGAAGCGGCTTAGAGGCCCGCCCTTTTAACTGTAGCATCCCCGCATCTTCCATAGTAATCACCGCAAAAATCCAGCAAATCCGTCGCACTTTTTTCTAGCCCCAATTTTTGGGTACCTAAAATATTTGAGTCTCTAATTCCGGAAATAATGGCCATACCGAGGAACGGGATGCGGCCCTGTATTCCCCCTTGACTTACTTCTTACACGATAGCATCAAAATGGCAATCGCGAACACTTTCTGATTTTCGAGAAAAAAAGGGGAAGGGTTTAAACCACTATTCCGCCGACATTCTAGCCGTCATAACTCCGCAGTACGTGTACTTAGAACAAAGCTGATGAGTGCGTTGAATACAGCTCGTCGAACTCTATCTTCAGTATAAAGGACAACTCTCTATCCCCGCGCGTTTGGACGGGAGAGGCCGCCAAAATTTCAAAAAATGGTCATTTTGACCTTCCAAAACAGACTTTTTTCTACACAAGGAGAACGAAGCGGCTTAGAGGCCCGCCCTTTTAACTGTAGCATCCCCGCATCTTCCATAGTAATCACCGCAAAAATCCAGCAAATCCGTCGCACTTTTTTCTTGCCCCAATTTTTGGGTACCTAAAATATTTGAGTCTCTAATTCCGGAAATAATGGCCATACCGAGGAACGGGGTGCGGCCCTGTATTCCCCCTTGACTTACTTCTTACACGATAGCATCAAAATGGCAATCGCGAACACTTTCTGATTTTCGAGAAAAAAAGGGGAAGGGTTTAAACCACTATTCCGCCGACATTCTAGCCGTCATAACTCCGCAGTACGTGTACTTAGAACAAAGTTGATGAGTGCGTTGAATACAGCTCGTCGAACTCTATCTTCAGTATAAAGGACAACTCTCTATCCCCGCGCGTTTGGACGGGAGAGGCCGCCAAAATTTCAAAAAATGGTCATTTTGACCTTCCAAAACAGACTTTTTTCTACACAAGGAGAACGAAGCGGCTTAGAGGCCCGCCCTTTTAACTGTAGCATCCCCGCATCTTCCATAGTAATCACCGCAAAAATCCAGCAAATCCGTCGCACTTTTTTCTAGCCCCAATTTTTGGGTACCTAAAATATTTGAGTCTCTAATTCCGGAAATAATGGCCATACCGAGGAACGGGATGCGGCCCTGTATTCCCCCTTGACTTACTTCTTACACGATAGCATCAAAATGGCAATCGCGAACACTTTCTGATTTTCGAGAAAAAAAGGGGAAGGGTTTAAACCACTATTCCGCCGACATTCTAGCCGTCATAACTCCGCAGTACGTGTACTTAGAACAAAGCTGATGAGTGCGTTGAATACAGCTCGTCGAACTCTATCTTCAGTATAAAGGACAACTCTCTATCCCCGCGCGTTTGGACGGGAGAGGCCGCCAAAATTTCAAAAAATGGTCATTTTCACCTTCCAAAACAGACTTTTTTCTACACAAGGAGAACGAAGCGGCTTAGAGGCCCGCCCTTTTAACTGTAGCATCCCCGCATCTTCCATAGTAATCACCGCAAAAATCCAGCAAATCCGTCGCACTTTTTTCTAGCCCCAATTTTTGGGTACCTAAAATATTTGAGTCTCTAATTCCGGAAATAATGGCCATACCGAGGAACGGGGTGCGGCCCTGTATTCCCCCTTGACTTACTTCTTACACGATAGCATCAAAATGGCAATCGCGAACACTTTCTGATTTTCGAGAAAAAAAGGGGAAGGGTTTAAACCACTATTCCGCCGACATTCTAGCCGTCATAACTCCGCAGTACGTGTACTTAGAACAAAGCTGATGAGTGCGTTGAATACAGCTCGTCGAACTCTATCTTCAGTATAAAGGACAACTCTCTATCCCCGCGCGTTTGGACGGGAGAGGCCGCCAAAATTTCAAAAAATGGTCATTTTGACCTTCCAAAACAGACTTTTTTCTACACAAGGAGAACGAAGCGGCTTAGAGGCCCGCCCTTTTAACTGTAGCATCCCCGCATCTTCCATAGTAATCACCGCAAAAATCCAGCAAATCCGTCGCACTTTTTTCTAGCCCCAATTTTTGGGTACCTAAAATATTTGAGTCTCTAATTCCGGAAATAATGGCCATACCGAGGAACGGGGTGCGGCCCTGTATTCCCCCTTGACTTACTTCTTACACGATAGCATCAAAATGGCAATCGCGAACACTTTCTGATTTTCTGATTTCCGCCGACATTCTAGCCGTCATAACTCCGCAGTACGTGTACTTAGAACAAAGCTGATGAGTGCGTTGAATACAGCTCGTCGAACTCTATCTTCAGTATAAAGGACAACTCTCTATCCCCGCGCGTTTGGACGGGAGAGGCCGCCAAAATTTCAAAAAATGGTCATTTTGACCTTCCAAAACAGACTTTTTTCTACACAAGGAGAACGAAGCGGCTTAGAGGCCCGCCCTTTTAACTGTAGCATCCCCGCATCTTCCATAGTAATCACCGCAAAAATCCAGCAAATCCGTCGCACTTTTTTCTAGCCCCAATTTTTGGGTACCTAAAATATTTGAGTCTCTAATTCCGGAAATAATGGCCATACCGAGGAACGGGATGCGGCCCTGTATTCCCCCTTGACTTACTTCTTACACGATAGCATCAAAATGGCAATCGCGAACACTTTCTGATTTTCGAGAAAAAAAGGGGAAGGGTTTAAACCACTATTCCGCCGACATTCTAGCCGTCATAACTCCGCAGTACGTGTACTTAGAACAAAGCTGATGAGTGCGTTGAATACAGCTCGTCGAACTCTATCTTCAGTATAAAGGACAACTCTCTATCCCCGCGCGTTTGGACGGGAGAGGCCGCCAAAATTTCAAAAAATGGTCATTTTGACCTTCCAAAACAGACTTTTTTCTACACAAGGAGAACGAAGCGGCTTAGAGGCCCGCCCTTTTAACTGTAGCATCCCCGCATCTTCCATAGTAATCACCGCAAAAATCCAGCAAATCCGTCGCACTTTTTTCTTGCCCCAATTTTTGGGTACCTAAAATATTTGAGTCTCTAATTCCGGAAATAATGGCCATACCGAGGAACGGGGTGCGGCCCTGTATTCCCCCTTGACTTACTTCTTACACGATAGCATCAAAATGGCAATCGCGAACACTTTCTGATTTTCGAGAAAAAAAGGGGAAGGGTTTAAACCACTATTCCGCCGACATTCTAGCCGTCATAACTCCGCAGTACGTGTACTTAGAACAAAGCTGATGAGTGCGTTGAATACAGCTCGTCGAACTCTATCTTCAGTATAAAGGACAACTCTCTATCCCCGCGCGTTTGGACGGGAGAGGCCGCCAAAATTTCAAAAAATGGTCATTTTGACCTTCCAAAACAGACTTTTTTCTACACAAGGAGAACGAAGCGGCTTAGAGGCCCGCCCTTTTAACTGTAGCATCCCCGCATCTTCCATAGTAATCACCGCAAAAATCCAGCAAATCCGTCGCACTTTTTTCTAGCCCCAATTTTTGGGTACCTAAAATATTTGAGTCTCTAATTCCGGAAATAATGGCCATACCGAGGAACGGGGTGCGGCCCTGTATTCCCCCTTGACTTACTTCTTACACGATAGCATCAAAATGGCAATCGCGAACACTTTCTGATTTTCTGATTTCCGCCGACATTCTAGCCGTCATAACTCCGCAGTACGTGTACTTAGAACAAAGCTGATGAGTGCGTTGAATACAGCTCGTCGAACTCTATCTTCAGTATAAAGGACAACTCTCTATCCCCGCGCGTTTGGACGGGAGAGGCCGCCAAAATTTCAAAAAATGGTCATTTTGACCTTCCAAAACAGACTTTTTTCTACACAAGGAGAACGAAGCGGCTTAGAGGCCCGCCCTTTTAACTGTAGCATCCCCGCATCTTCCATAGTAATCACCGCAAAAATCCAGCAAATCCGTCGCACTTTTTTCTAGCCCCAATTTTTGGGTACCTAAAATATTTGAGTCTCTAATTCCGGAAATAATGGCCATACCGAGGAACGGGATGCGGCCCTGTATTCCCCCTTGACTTACTTCTTACACGATAGCATCAAAATGGCAATCGCGAACACTTTCTGATTTTCGAGAAAAAAAGGGGAAGGGTTTAAACCACTATTCCGCCGACATTCTAGCCGTCATAACTCCGCAGTACGTGTACTTAGAACAAAGCTGATGAGTGCGTTGAATACAGCTCGTCGAACTCTATCTTCAGTATAAAGGACAACTCTCTATCCCCGCGCGTTTGGACGGGAGAGGCCGCCAAAATTTCAAAAAATGGTCATTTTGACCTTCCAAAACAGACTTTTTTCTACACAAGGAGAACGAAGCGGCTTAGAGGCCCGCCCTTTTAACTGTAGCATCCCCGCATCTTCCATAGTAATCACCGCAAAAATCCAGCAAATCCGTCGCACTTTTTTCTAGCCCCAATTTTTGGGTACCTAAAATATTTGAGTCTCTAATTCCGGAAATAATGGCCATACCGAGGAACGGGGTGCGGCCCTGTATTCCCCCTTGACTTACTTCTTACACGATAGCATCAAAATGGCAATCGCGAACACTTTCTGATTTTCGAGAAAAAAAGGGGAAGGGTTTAAACCACTATTCCGCCGACATTCTAGCCGTCATAACTCCGCAGTACGTGTACTTAGAACAAAGTTGATGAGTGCGTTGAATACAGCTCGTCGAACTCTATCTTCAGTATAAAGGACAACTCTCTATCCCCGCGCGTTTGGACGGGAGAGGCCGCCAAAATTTCAAAAAATGGTCATTTTGACCTTCCAAAACAGACTTTTTTCTACACAAGGAGAACGAAGCGGCTTAGAGGCCCGCCCTTTTAACTGTAGCATCCCCGCATCTTCCATAGTAATCACCGCAAAAATCCAGCAAATCCGTCGCACTTTTTTCTAGCCCCAATTTTTGGGTACCTAAAATATTTGAGTCTCTAATTCCGGAAATAATGGCCATACCGAGGAACGGGGTGCGGCCCTGTATTCCCCCTTGACTTACTTCTTACACGATAGCATCAAAATGGCAATCGCGAACACTTTCTGATTTTCGAGAAAAAAAGGGGAAGGGTTTAAACCACTATTCCGCCGACATTCTAGCCGTCATAACTCCGCAGTACGTGTACTTAGAACAAAGCTGATGAGTGCGTTGAATACAGCTCGTCGAACTCTATCTTCAGTATAAAGGACAACTCTCTATCCCCGCGCGTTTGGACGGGAGAGGCCGCCAAAATTTCAAAAAATGGTCATTTTGACCTTCCAAAACAGACTTTTTTCTACACAAGGAGAACGAAGCGGCTTAGAGGCCCGCCCTTTTAACTGTAGCATCCCCGCATCTTCCATAGTAATCACCGCAAAAATCCAGCAAATCCGTCGCACTTTTTTCTAGCCCCAATTTTTGGGTACCTAAAATATTTGAGTCTCTAATTCCGGAAATAATGGCCATACCGAGGAACGGGGTGCGGCCCTGTATTCCCCCTTGACTTACTTCTTACACGATAGCATCAAAATGGCAATCGCGAACACTTTCTGATTTTCTGATTTCCGCCGACATTCTAGCCGTCATAACTCCGCAGTACGTGTACTTAGAACAAAGCTGATGAGTGCGTTGAATACAGCTCGTCGAACTCTATCTTCAGTATAAAGGACAACTCTCTATCCCCGCGCGTTTGGACGGGAGAGGCCGCCAAAATTTCAAAAAATGGTCATTTTGACCTTCCAAAACAGACTTTTTTCTACACAAGGAGAACGAAGCGGCTTAGAGGCCCGCCCTTTTAACTGTAGCATCCCCGCATCTTCCATAGTAATCACCGCAAAAATCCAGCAAATCCGTCGCACTTTTTTCTAGCCCCAATTTTTGGGTACCTAAAATATTTGAGTCTCTAATTCCGGAAATAATGGCCATACCGAGGAACGGGATGCGGCCCTGTATTCCCCCTTGACTTACTTCTTACACGATAGCATCAAAATGGCAATCGCGAACACTTTCTGATTTTCGAGAAAAAAAGGGGAAGGGTTTAAACCACTATTCCGCCGACATTCTAGCCGTCATAACTCCGCAGTACGTGTACTTAGAACAAAGCTGATGAGTGCGTTGAATACAGCTCGTCGAACTCTATCTTCAGTATAAAGGACAACTCTCTATCCCCGCGCGTTTGGACGGGAGAGGCCGCCAAAATTTCAAAAAATGGTCATTTTGACCTTCCAAAACAGACTTTTTTCTACACAAGGAGAACGAAGCGGCTTAGAGGCCCGCCCTTTTAACTGTAGCATCCCCGCATCTTCCATAGTAATCACCGCAAAAATCCAGCAAATCCGTCGCACTTTTTTCTTGCCCCAATTTTTGGGTACCTAAAATATTTGAGTCTCTAATTCCGGAAATAATGGCCATACCGAGGAACGGGGTGCGGCCCTGTATTCCCCCTTGACTTACTTCTTACACGATAGCATCAAAATGGCAATCGCGAACACTTTCTGATTTTCGAGAAAAAAAGGGGAAGGGTTTAAACCACTATTCCGCCGACATTCTAGCCGTCATAACTCCGCAGTACGTGTACTTAGAACAAAGTTGATGAGTGCGTTGAATACAGCTCGTCGAACTCTATCTTCAGTATAAAGGACAACTCTCTATCCCCGCGCGTTTGGACGGGAGAGGCCGCCAAAATTTCAAAAAATGGTCATTTTGACCTTCCAAAACAGACTTTTTTCTACACAAGGAGAACGAAGCGGCTTAGAGGCCCGCCCTTTTAACTGTAGCATCCCCGCATCTTCCATAGTAATCACCGCAAAAATCCAGCAAATCCGTCGCACTTTTTTCTAGCCCCAATTTTTGGGTACCTAAAATATTTGAGTCTCTAATTCCGGAAATAATGGCCATACCGAGGAACGGGATGCGGCCCTGTATTCCCCCTTGACTTACTTCTTACACGATAGCATCAAAATGGCAATCGCGAACACTTTCTGATTTTCGAGAAAAAAAGGGGAAGGGTTTAAACCACTATTCCGCCGACATTCTAGCCGTCATAACTCCGCAGTACGTGTACTTAGAACAAAGCTGATGAGTGCGTTGAATACAGCTCGTCGAACTCTATCTTCAGTATAAAGGACAACTCTCTATCCCCGCGCGTTTGGACGGGAGAGGCCGCCAAAATTTCAAAAAATGGTCATTTTGACCTTCCAAAACAGACTTTTTTCTACACAAGGAGAACGAAGCGGCTCAGAGGCCCGCCCTTTTAACTGTAGCATCCCCGCATCTTCCATAGTAATCACCGCAAAAATCCAGCAAATCCGTCGCACTTTTTTCTAGCCCCAATTTTTGGGTACCTAAAATATTTGAGTCTCTAATTCCGGAAATAATGGCCATACCGAGGAACGGGGTGCGGCCCTGTATTCCCCCTTGACTTACTTCTTACACGATAGCATCAAAATGGCAATCGCGAACACTTTCTGATTTTCTGATTTCCGCCGACATTCTAGCCGTCATAACTCCGCAGTACGTGTACTTAGAACAAAGCTGATGAGTGCGTTGAATACAGCTCGTCGAACTCTATCTTCAGTATAAAGGACAACTCTCTATCCCCGCGCGTTTGGACGGGAGAGGCCGCCAAAATTTCAAAAAATGGTCATTTTGACCTTCCAAAACAGACTTTTTTCTACACAAGGAGAACGAAGCGGCTTAGAGGCCCGCCCTTTTAACTGTAGCATCCCCGCATCTTCCATAGTAATCACCGCAAAAATCCAGCAAATCCGTCGCACTTTTTTCTAGCCCCAATTTTTGGGTACCTAAAATATTTGAGTCTCTAATTCCGGAAATAATGGCCATACCGAGGAACGGGGTGCGGCCCTGTATTCCCCCTTGACTTACTTCTTACACGATAGCATCAAAATGGCAATCGCGAACACTTTCTGATTTTCGAGAAAAAAAGGGGAAGGGTTTAAACCACTATTCCGCCGACATTCTAGCCGTCATAACTCCGCAGTACGTGTACTTAGAACAAAGTTGATGAGTGCGTTGAATACAGCTCGTCGAACTCTATCTTCAGTATAAAGGACAACTCTCTATCCCCGCGCGTTTGGACGGGAGAGGCCGCCAAAATTTCAAAAAATGGTCATTTTGACCTTCCAAAACAGACTTTTTTCTACACAAGGAGAACGAAGCGGCTTAGAGGCCCGCCCTTTTAACTGTAGCATCCCCGCATCTTCCATAGTAATCACCGCAAAAATCCAGCAAATCCGTCGCACTTTTTTCTAGCCCCAATTTTTGGGTACCTAAAATATTTGAGTCTCTAATTCCGGAAATAATGGCCATACCGAGGAACGGGGTGCGGCCCTGTATTCCCCCTTGACTTACTTCTTACACGATAGCATCAAAATGGCAATCGCGAACACTTTCTGATTTTCTGATTTCCGCCGACATTCTAGCCGTCATAACTCCGCAGTACGTGTACTTAGAACAAAGCTGATGAGTGCGTTGAATACAGCTCGTCGAACTCTATCTTCAGTATAAAGGACAACTCTCTATCCCCGCGCGTTTGGACGGGAGAGGCCGCCAAAATTTCAAAAAATGGTCATTTTGACCTTCCAAAACAGACTTTTTTCTACACAAGGAGAACGAAGCGGCTTAGAGGCCCGCCCTTTTAACTGTAGCATCCCCGCATCTTCCATAGTAATCACCGCAAAAATCCAGCAAATCCGTCGCACTTTTTTCTAGCCCCAATTTTTGGGTACCTAAAATATTTGAGTCTCTAATTCCGGAAATAATGGCCATACCGAGGAACGGGATGCGGCCCTGTATTCCCCCTTGACTTACTTCTTACACGATAGCATCAAAATGGCAATCGCGAACACTTTCTGATTTTCGAGAAAAAAAGGGGAAGGGTTTAAACCACTATTCCGCCGACATTCTAGCCGTCATAACTCCGCAGTACGTGTACTTAGAACAAAGCTGATGAGTGCGTTGAATACAGCTCGTCGAACTCTATCTTCAGTATAAAGGACAACTCTCTATCCCCGCGCGTTTGGACGGGAGAGGCCGCCAAAATTTCAAAAAATGGTCATTTTGACCTTCCAAAACAGACTTTTTTCTACACAAGGAGAACGAAGCGGCTTAGAGGCCCGCCCTTTTAACTGTAGCATCCCCGCATCTTCCATAGTAATCACCGCAAAAATCCAGCAAATCCGTCGCACTTTTTTCTAGCCCCAATTTTTGGGTACCTAAAATATTTGAGTCTCTAATTCCGGAAATAATGGCCATACCGAGGAACGGGGTGCGGCCCTGTATTCCCCCTTGACTTACTTCTTACACGATAGCATCAAAATGGCAATCGCGAACACTTTCTGATTTTCGAGAAAAAAAGGGGAAGGGTTTAAACCACTATTCCGCCGACATTCTAGCCGTCATAACTCCGCAGTACGTGTACTTAGAACAAAGTTGATGAGTGCGTTGAATACAGCTCGTCGAACTCTATCTTCAGTATAAAGGACAACTCTCTATCCCCGCGCGTTTGGACGGGAGAGGCCGCCAAAATTTCAAAAAATGGTCATTTTGACCTTCCAAAACAGACTTTTTTCTACACAAGGAGAACGAAGCGGCTTAGAGGCCCGCCCTTTTAACTGTAGCATCCCCGCATCTTCCATAGTAATCACCGCAAAAATCCAGCAAATCCGTCGCACTTTTTTCTAGCCCCAATTTTTGGGTACCTAAAATATTTGAGTCTCTAATTCCGGAAATAATGGCCATACCGAGGAACGGGGTGCGGCCCTGTATTCCCCCTTGACTTACTTCTTACACGATAGCATCAAAATGGCAATCGCGAACACTTTCTGATTTTCTGATTTCCGCCGACATTCTAGCCGTCATAACTCCGCAGTACGTGTACTTAGAACAAAGCTGATGAGTGCGTTGAATACAGCTCGTCGAACTCTATCTTCAGTATAAAGGACAACTCTCTATCCCCGCGCGTTTGGACGGGAGAGGCCGCCAAAATTTCAAAAAATGGTCATTTTGACCTTCCAAAACAGACTTTTTTCTACACAAGGAGAACGAAGCGGCTTAGAGGCCCGCCCTTTTAACTGTAGCATCCCCGCATCTTCCATAGTAATCACCGCAAAAATCCAGCAAATCCGTCGCACTTTTTTCTAGCCCCAATTTTTGGGTACCTAAAATATTTGAGTCTCTAATTCCGGAAATAATGGCCATACCGAGGAACGGGATGCGGCCCTGTATTCCCCCTTGACTTACTTCTTACACGATAGCATCAAAATGGCAATCGCGAACACTTTCTGATTTTCGAGAAAAAAAGGGGAAGGGTTTAAACCACTATTCCGCCGACATTCTAGCCGTCATAACTCCGCAGTACGTGTACTTAGAACAAAGCTGATGAGTGCGTTGAATACAGCTCGTCGAACTCTATCTTCAGTATAAAGGACAACTCTCTATCCCCGCGCGTTTGGACGGGAGAGGCCGCCAAAATTTCAAAAAATGGTCATTTTGACCTTCCAAAACAGACTTTTTTCTACACAAGGAGAACGAAGCGGCTTAGAGGCCCGCCCTTTTAACTGTAGCATCCCCGCATCTTCCATAGTAATCACCGCAAAAATCCAGCAAATCCGTCGCACTTTTTTCTAGCCCCAATTTTTGGGTACCTAAAATATTTGAGTCTCTAATTCCGGAAATAATGGCCATACCGAGGAACGGGGTGCGGCCCTGTATTCCCCCTTGACTTACTTCTTACACGATAGCATCAAAATGGCAATCGCGAACACTTTCTGATTTTCGAGAAAAAAAGGGGAAGGGTTTAAACCACTATTCCGCCGACATTCTAGCCGTCATAACTCCGCAGTACGTGTACTTAGAACAAAGTTGATGAGTGCGTTGAATACAGCTCGTCGAACTCTATCTTCAGTATAAAGGACAACTCTCTATCCCCGCGCGTTTGGACGGGAGAGGCCGCCAAAATTTCAAAAAATGGTCATTTTGACCTTCCAAAACAGACTTTTTTCTACACAAGGAGAACGAAGCGGCTTAGAGGCCCGCCCTTTTAACTGTAGCATCCCCGCATCTTCCATAGTAATCACCGCAAAAATCCAGCAAATCCGTCGCACTTTTTTCTAGCCCCAATTTTTGGGTACCTAAAATATTTGAGTCTCTAATTCCGGAAATAATGGCCATACCGAGGAACGGGATGCGGCCCTGTATTTCCCCTTGACTTACTTCTTACACGATAGCATCAAAATGGCAATCGCGAACACTTTCTGATTTTCGAGAAAAAAAGGGGAAGGGTTTAAACCACTATTCCGCCGACATTCTAGCCGTCATAACTCCGCAGTACGTGTACTTAGAACAAAGCTGATGAGTGCGTTGAATACAGCTCGTCGAACTCTATCTTCAGTATAAAGGACAACTCTCTATCCCCGCGCGTTTGGACGGGAGAGGCCGCCAAAATTTCAAAAAATGGTCATTTTGACCTTCCAAAACAGACTTTTTTCTACACAAGGAGAACGAAGCGGCTTAGAGGCCCGCCCTTTTAACTGTAGCATCCCCGCATCTTCCATAGTAATCACCGCAAAAATCCAGCAAATCCGTCGCACTTTTTTCTAGCCCCAATTTTTGGGTACCTAAAATATTTGAGTCTCTAATTCCGGAAATAATGGCCATACCGAGGAACGGGGTGCGGCCCTGTATTCCCCCTTGACTTACTTCTTACACGATAGCATCAAAATGGCAATCGCGAACACTTTCTGATTTTCGAGAAAAAAAGGGGAAGGGTTTAAACCACTATTCCGCCGACATTCTAGCCGTCATAACTCCGCAGTACGTGTACTTAGAACAAAGCTGATGAGTGCGTTGAATACAGCTCGTCGAACTCTATCTTCAGTATAAAGGACAACTCTCTATCCCCGCGCGTTTGGACGGGAGAGGCCGCCAAAATTTCAAAAAATGGTCATTTTGACCTTCCAAAACAGACTTTTTTCTACACAAGGAGAACGAAGCGGCTTAGAGGCCCGCCCTTTTAACTGTAGCATCCCCGCATCTTCCATAGTAATCACCGCAAAAATCCAGCAAATCCGTCGCACTTTTTTCTAGCCCCAATTTTTGGGTACCTAAAATATTTGAGTCTCTAATTCCGGAAATAATGGCCATACCGAGGAACGGGGTGCGGCCCTGTATTCCCCCTTGACTTACTTCTTACACGATAGCATCAAAATGGCAATCGCGAACACTTTCTGATTTTCTGATTTCCGCCGACATTCTAGCCGTCATAACTCCGCAGTACGTGTACTTAGAACAAAGCTGATGAGTGCGTTGAATACAGCTCGTCGAACTCTATCTTCAGTATAAAGGACAACTCTCTATCCCCGCGCGTTTGGACGGGAGAGGCCGCCAAAATTTCAAAAAATGGTCATTTTGACCTTCCAAAACAGACTTTTTTCTACACAAGGAGAACGAAGCGGCTTAGAGGCCCGCCCTTTTAACTGTAGCATCCCCGCATCTTCCATAGTAATCACCGCAAAAATCCAGCAAATCCGTCGCACTTTTTTCTAGCCCCAATTTTTGGGTACCTAAAATATTTGAGTCTCTAATTCCGGAAATAATGGCCATACCGAGGAACGGGATGCGGCCCTGTATTCCCCCTTGACTTACTTCTTACACGATAGCATCAAAATGGCAATCGCGAACACTTTCTGATTTTCGAGAAAAAAAGGGGAAGGGTTTAAACCACTATTCCGCCGACATTCTAGCCGTCATAACTCCGCAGTACGTGTACTTAGAACAAAGCTGATGAGTGCGTTGAATACAGCTCGTCGAACTCTATCTTCAGTATAAAGGACAACTCTCTATCCCCGCGCGTTTGGACGGGAAAGGCCGCCAAAATTTCAAAAAATGGTCATTTTGACCTTCCAAAACAGACTTTTTTCTACACAAGGAGAACGAAGCGGCTTAGAGGCCCGCCCTTTTAACTGTAGCATCCCCGCATCTTCCATAGTAATCACCGCAAAAATCCAGCAAATCCGTCGCACTTTTTTCTTGCCCCAATTTTTGGGTACCTAAAATATTTGAGTCTCTAATTCCGGAAATAATGGCCATACCGAGGAACGGGGTGCGGCCCTGTATTCCCCCTTGACTTACTTCTTACACGATAGCATCAAAATGGCAATCGCGAACACTTTCTGATTTTCGAGAAAAAAAGGGGAAGGGTTTAAACCACTATTCCGCCGACATTCTAGCCGTCATAACTCCGCAGTACGTGTACTTAGAACAAAGTTGATGAGTGCGTTGAATACAGCTCGTCGAACTCTATCTTCAGTATAAAGGACAACTCTCTATCCCCGCGCGTTTGGACGGGAGAGGCCGCCAAAATTTCAAAAAATGGTCATTTTGACCTTCCAAAACAGACTTTTTTCTACACAAGGAGAACGAAGCGGCTTAGAGGCCCGCCCTTTTAACTGTAGCATCCCCGCATCTTCCATAGTAATCACCGCAAAAATCCAGCAAATCCGTCGCACTTTTTTCTAGCCCCAATTTTTGGGTACCTAAAATATTTGAGTCTCTAATTCCGGAAATAATGGCCATACCGAGGAACGGGATGCGGCCCTGTATTCCCCCTTGACTTACTTCTTACACGATAGCATCAAAATGGCAATCGCGAACACTTTCTGATTTTCGAGAAAAAAAGGGGAAGGGTTTAAACCACTATTCCGCCGACATTCTAGCCGTCATAACTCCGCAGTACGTGTACTTAGAACAAAGCTGATGAGTGCGTTGAATACAGCTCGTCGAACTCTATCTTCAGTATAAAGGACAACTCTCTATCCCCGCGCGTTTGGACGGGAGAGGCCGCCAAAATTTCAAAAAATGGTCATTTTGACCTTCCAAAACAGACTTTTTTCTACACAAGGAGAACGAAGCGGCTCAGAGGCCCGCCCTTTTAACTGTAGCATCCCCGCATCTTCCATAGTAATCACCGCAAAAATCCAGCAAATCCGTCGCACTTTTTTCTAGCCCCAATTTTTGGGTACCTAAAATATTTGAGTCTCTAATTCCGGAAATAATGGCCATACCGAGGAACGGGGTGCGGCCCTGTATTCCCCCTTGACTTACTTCTTACACGATAGCATCAAAATGGCAATCGCGAACACTTTCTGATTTTCTGATTTCCGCCGACATTCTAGCCGTCATAACTCCGCAGTACGTGTACTTAGAACAAAGCTGATGAGTGCGTTGAATACAGCTCGTCGAACTCTATCTTCAGTATAAAGGACAACTCTCTATCCCCGCGCGTTTGGACGGGAGAGGCCGCCAAAATTTCAAAAAATGGTCATTTTGACCTTCCAAAACAGACTTTTTTCTACACAAGGAGAACGAAGCGGCTTAGAGGCCCGCCCTTTTAACTGTAGCATCCCCGCATCTTCCATAGTAATCACCGCAAAAATCCAGCAAATCCGTCGCACTTTTTTCTAGCCCCAATTTTTGGGTACCTAAAATATTTGAGTCTCTAATTCCGGAAATAATGGCCATACCGAGGAACGGGGTGCGGCCCTGTATTCCCCCTTGACTTACTTCTTACACGATAGCATCAAAATGGCAATCGCGAACACTTTCTGATTTTCGAGAAAAAAAGGGGAAGGGTTTAAACCACTATTCCGCCGACATTCTAGCCGTCATAACTCCGCAGTACGTGTACTTAGAACAAAGTTGATGAGTGCGTTGAATACAGCTCGTCGAACTCTATCTTCAGTATAAAGGACAACTCTCTATCCCCGCGCGTTTGGACGGGAGAGGCCGCCAAAATTTCAAAAAATGGTCATTTTGACCTTCCAAAACAGACTTTTTTCTACACAAGGAGAACGAAGCGGCTTAGAGGCCCGCCCTTTTAACTGTAGCATCCCCGCATCTTCCATAGTAATCACCGCAAAAATCCAGCAAATCCGTCGCACTTTTTTCTAGCCCCAATTTTTGGGTACCTAAAATATTTGAGTCTCTAATTCCGGAAATAATGGCCATACCGAGGAACGGGGTGCGGCCCTGTATTCCCCCTTGACTTACTTCTTACACGATAGCATCAAAATGGCAATCGCGAACACTTTCTGATTTTCTGATTTCCGCCGACATTCTAGCCGTCATAACTCCGCAGTACGTGTACTTAGAACAAAGCTGATGAGTGCGTTGAATACAGCTCGTCGAACTCTATCTTCAGTATAAAGGACAACTCTCTATCCCCGCGCGTTTGGACGGGAGAGGCCGCCAAAATTTCAAAAAATGGTCATTTTGACCTTCCAAAACAGACTTTTTTCTACACAAGGAGAACGAAGCGGCTTAGAGGCCCGCCCTTTTAACTGTAGCATCCCCGCATCTTCCATAGTAATCACCGCAAAAATCCAGCAAATCCGTCGCACTTTTTTCTAGCCCCAATTTTTGGGTACCTAAAATATTTGAGTCTCTAATTCCGGAAATAATGGCCATACCGAGGAACGGGGTGCGGCCCTGTATTCCCCCTTGACTTACTTCTTACACGATAGCATCAAAATGGCAATCGCGAACACTTTCTGATTTTCGAGAAAAAAAGGGGAAGGGTTTAAACCACTATTCCGCCGACATTCTAGCCGTCATAACTCCGCAGTACGTGTACTTAGAACAAAGTTGATGAGTGCGTTGAATACAGCTCGTCGAACTCTATCTTCAGTATAAAGGACAACTCTCTATCCCCGCGCGTTTGGACGGGAGAGGCCGCCAAAATTTCAAAAAATGGTCATTTTGACCTTCCAAAACAGACTTTTTTCTACACAAGGAGAACGAAGCGGCTTAGAGGCCCGCCCTTTTAACTGTAGCATCCCCGCATCTTCCATAGTAATCACCGCAAAAATCCAGCAAATCCGTCGCACTTTTTTCTAGCCCCAATTTTTGGGTACCTAAAATATTTGAGTCTCTAATTCCGGAAATAATGGCCATACCGAGGAACGGGGTGCGGCCCTGTATTCCCCCTTGACTTACTTCTTACACGATAGCATCAAAATGGCAATCGCGAACACTTTCTGATTTTCTGATTTCCGCCGACATTCTAGCCGTCATAACTCCGCAGTACGTGTACTTAGAACAAAGCTGATGAGTGCGTTGAATACAGCTCGTCGAACTCTATCTTCAGTATAAAGGACAACTCTCTATCCCCGCGCGTTTGGACGGGAGAGGCCGCCAAAATTTCAAAAAATGGTCATTTTGACCTTCCAAAACAGACTTTTTTCTACACAAGGAGAACGAAGCGGCTTAGAGGCCCGCCCTTTTAACTGTAGCATCCCCGCATCTTCCATAGTAATCACCGCAAAAATCCAGCAAATCCGTCGCACTTTTTTCTAGCCCCAATTTTTGGGTACCTAAAATATTTGAGTCTCTAATTCCGGAAATAATGGCCATACCGAGGAACGGGATGCGGCCCTGTATTCCCCCTTGACTTACTTCTTACACGATAGCATCAAAATGGCAATCGCGAACACTTTCTGATTTTCGAGAAAAAAAGGGGAAGGGTTTAAACCACTATTCCGCCGACATTCTAGCCGTCATAACTCCGCAGTACGTGTACTTAGAACAAAGCTGATGAGTGCGTTGAATACAGCTCGTCGAACTCTATCTTCAGTATAAAGGACAACTCTCTATCCCCGCGCGTTTGGACGGGAGAGGCCGCCAAAATTTCAAAAAATGGTCATTTTGACCTTCCAAAACAGACTTTTTTCTACACAAGGAGAACGAAGCGGCTTAGAGGCCCGCCCTTTTAACTGTAGCATCCCCGCATCTTCCATAGTAATCACCGCAAAAATCCAGCAAATCCGTCGCACTTTTTTCTAGCCCCAATTTTTGGGTACCTAAAATATTTGAGTCTCTAATTCCGGAAATAATGGCCATACCGAGGAACGGGGTGCGGCCCTGTATTCCCCCTTGACTTACTTCTTACACGATAGCATCAAAATGGCAATCGCGAACACTTTCTGATTTTCGAGAAAAAAAGGGGAAGGGTTTAAACCACTATTCCGCCGACATTCTAGCCGTCATAACTCCGCAGTACGTGTACTTAGAACAAAGTTGATGAGTGCGTTGAATACAGCTCGTCGAACTCTATCTTCAGTATAAAGGACAACTCTCTATCCCCGCGCGTTTGGACGGGAGAGGCCGCCAAAATTTCAAAAAATGGTCATTTTGACCTTCCAAAACAGACTTTTTTCTACACAAGGAGAACGAAGCGGCTTAGAGGCCCGCCCTTTTAACTGTAGCATCCCCGCATCTTCCATAGTAATCACCGCAAAAATCCAGCAAATCCGTCGCACTTTTTTCTAGCCCCAATTTTTGGGTACCTAAAATATTTGAGTCTCTAATTCCGGAAATAATGGCCATACCGAGGAACGGGATGCGGCCCTGTATTTCCCCTTGACTTACTTCTTACACGATAGCATCAAAATGGCAATCGCGAACACTTTCTGATTTTCGAGAAAAAAAGGGGAAGGGTTTAAACCACTATTCCGCCGACATTCTAGCCGTCATAACTCCGCAGTACGTGTACTTAGAACAAAGCTGATGAGTGCGTTGAATACAGCTCGTCGAACTCTATCTTCAGTATAAAGGACAACTCTCTATCCCCGCGCGTTTGGACGGGAGAGGCCGCCAAAATTTCAAAAAATGGTCATTTTGACCTTCCAAAACAGACTTTTTTCTACACAAGGAGAACGAAGCGGCTTAGAGGCCCGCCCTTTTAACTGTAGCATCCCCGCATCTTCCATAGTAATCACCGCAAAAATCCAGCAAATCCGTCGCACTTTTTTCTAGCCCCAATTTTTGGGTACCTAAAATATTTGAGTCTCTAATTCCGGAAATAATGGCCATACCGAGGAACGGGGTGCGGCCCTGTATTCCCCCTTGACTTACTTCTTACACGATAGCATCAAAATGGCAATCGCGAACACTTTCTGATTTTCGAGAAAAAAAGGGGAAGGGTTTAAACCACTATTCCGCCGACATTCTAGCCGTCATAACTCCGCAGTACGTGTACTTAGAACAAAGCTGATGAGTGCGTTGAATACAGCTCGTCGAACTCTATCTTCAGTATAAAGGACAACTCTCTATCCCCGCGCGTTTGGACGGGAGAGGCCGCCAAAATTTCAAAAAATGGTCATTTTGACCTTCCAAAACAGACTTTTTTCTACACAAGGAGAACGAAGCGGCTTAGAGGCCCGCCCTTTTAACTGTAGCATCCCCGCATCTTCCATAGTAATCACCGCAAAAATCCAGCAAATCCGTCGCACTTTTTTCTAGCCCCAATTTTTGGGTACCTAAAATATTTGAGTCTCTAATTCCGGAAATAATGGCCATACCGAGGAACGGGGTGCGGCCCTGTATTCCCCCTTGACTTACTTCTTACACGATAGCATCAAAATGGCAATCGCGAACACTTTCTGATTTTCTGATTTCCGCCGACATTCTAGCCGTCATAACTCCGCAGTACGTGTACTTAGAACAAAGCTGATGAGTGCGTTGAATACAGCTCGTCGAACTCTATCTTCAGTATAAAGGACAACTCTCTATCCCCGCGCGTTTGGACGGGAGAGGCCGCCAAAATTTCAAAAAATGGTCATTTTGACCTTCCAAAACAGACTTTTTTCTACACAAGGAGAACGAAGCGGCTTAGAGGCCCGCCCTTTTAACTGTAGCATCCCCGCATCTTCCATAGTAATCACCGCAAAAATCCAGCAAATCCGTCGCACTTTTTTCTAGCCCCAATTTTTGGGTACCTAAAATATTTGAGTCTCTAATTCCGGAAATAATGGCCATACCGAGGAACGGGATGCGGCCCTGTATTCCCCCTTGACTTACTTCTTACACGATAGCATCAAAATGGCAATCGCGAACACTTTCTGATTTTCGAGAAAAAAAGGGGAAGGGTTTAAACCACTATTCCGCCGACATTCTAGCCGTCATAACTCCGCAGTACGTGTACTTAGAACAAAGCTGATGAGTGCGTTGAATACAGCTCGTCGAACTCTATCTTCAGTATAAAGGACAACTCTCTATCCCCGCGCGTTTGGACGGGAGAGGCCGCCAAAATTTCAAAAAATGGTCATTTTGACCTTCCAAAACAGACTTTTTTCTACACAAGGAGAACGAAGCGGCTTAGAGGCCCGCACTTTTAACTGTAGCATCCCCGCATCTTCCATAGTAATCACCGCAAAAATCCAGCAAATCCGTCGCACTTTTTTCTTGCCCCAATTTTTGGGTACCTAAAATATTTGAGTCTCTAATTCCGGAAATAATGGCCATACCGAGGAACGGGGTGCGGCCCTGTATTCCCCCTTGACTTACTTCTTACACGATAGCATCAAAATGGCAATCGCGAACACTTTCTGATTTTCTGATTTCCGCCGACATTCTAGCCGTCATAACTCCGCAGTACGTGTACTTAGAACAAAGCTGATGAGTGCGTTGAATACAGCTCGTCGAACTCTATCTTCAGTATAAAGGACAACTCTCTATCCCCGCGCGTTTGGACGGGAGAGGCCGCCAAAATTTCAAAAAATGGTCATTTTGACCTTCCAAAACAGACTTTTTTCTACACAAGGAGAACGAAGCGGCTTAGAGGCCCGCCCTTTTAACTGTAGCATCCCCGCATCTTCCATAGTAATCACCGCAAAAATCCAGCAAATCCGTCGCACTTTTTTCTAGCCCCAATTTTTGGGTACCTAAAATATTTGAGTCTCTAATTCCGGAAATAATGGCCATACCGAGGAACGGGATGCGGCCCTGTATTCCCCCTTGACTTACTTCTTACACGATAGCATCAAAATGGCAATCGCGAACACTTTCTGATTTTCGAGAAAAAAAGGGGAAGGTTTAAACCACTATTCCGCCGACATTCTAGCCGTCATAACTCCGCAGTACGTGTACTTAGAACAAAGCTGATGAGTGCGTTGAATACAGCTCGTCGAACTCTATCTTCAGTATAAAGGACAACTCTCTATCCCCGCGCGTTTGGACGGGAGAGGCCGCCAAAATTTCAAAAAATGGTCATTTTGACCTTCCAAAACAGACTTTTTTCTACACAAGGAGAACGAAGCGGCTTAGAGGCCCGCCCTTTTAACTGTAGCATCCCCGCATCTTCCATAGTAATCACCGCAAAAATCCAGCAAATCCGTCGCACTTTTTTCTAGCCCCAATTTTTGGGTACCTAAAATATTTGAGTCTCTAATTCCGGAAATAATGGCCATACCGAGGAACGGGGTGCGGCCCTGTATTCCCCCTTGACTTACTTCTTACACGATAGCATCAAAATGGCAATCGCGAACACTTTCTGATTTTCGAGAAAAAAAGGGGAAGGGTTTAAACCACTATTCCGCCGACATTCTAGCCGTCATAACTCCGCAGTACGTGTACTTAGAACAAAGTTGATGAGTGCGTTGAATACAGCTCGTCGAACTCTATCTTCAGTATAAAGGACAACTCTCTATCCCCGCGCGTTTGGACGGGAGAGGCCGCCAAAATTTCAAAAAATGGTCATTTTGACCTTCCAAAACAGACTTTTTTCTACACAAGGAGAACGAAGCGGCTTAGAGGCCCGCCCTTTTAACTGTAGCATCCCCGCATCTTCCATAGTAATCACCGCAAAAATCCAGCAAATCCGTCGCACTTTTTTCTAGCCCCAATTTTTGGGTACCTAAAATATTTGAGTCTCTAATTCCGGAAATAATGGCCATACCGAGGAACGGGGTGCGGCCCTGTATTCCCCCTTGACTTACTTCTTACACGATAGCATCAAAATGGCAATCGCGAACACTTTCTGATTTTCTGATTTCCGCCGACATTCTAGCCGTCATAACTCCGCAGTACGTGTACTTAGAACAAAGCTGATGAGTGCGTTGAATACAGCTCGTCGAACTCTATCTTCAGTATAAAGGACAACTCTCTATCCCCGCGCGTTTGGACGGGAGAGGCCGCCAAAATTTCAAAAAATGGTCATTTTGACCTTCCAAAACAGACTTTTTTCTACACAAGGAGAACGAAGCGGCTTAGAGGCCCGCCCTTTTAACTGTAGCATCCCCGCATCTTCCATAGTAATCACCGCAAAAATCCAGCAAATCCGTCGCACTTTTTTCTAGCCCCAATTTTTGGGTACCTAAAATATTTGAGTCTCTAATTCCGGAAATAATGGCCATACCGAGGAACGGGGTGCGGCCCTGTATTCCCCCTTGACTTACTTCTTACACGATAGCATCAAAATGGCAATCGCGAACACTTTCTGATTTTCGAGAAAAAAAGGGGAAGGGTTTAAACCACTATTCCGCCGACATTCTAGCCGTCATAACTCCGCAGTACGTGTACTTAGAACAAAGTTGATGAGTGCGTTGAATACAGCTCGTCGAACTCTATCTTCAGTATAAAGGACAACTCTCTATCCCCGCGCGTTTGGACGGGAGAGGCCGCCAAAATTTCAAAAAATGGTCATTTTGACCTTCCAAAACAGACTTTTTTCTACACAAGGAGAACGAAGCGGCTTAGAGGCCCGCCCTTTTAACTGTAGCATCCCCGCATCTTCCATAGTAATCACCGCAAAAATCCAGCAAATCCGTCGCACTTTTTTCTAGCCCCAATTTTTGGGTACCTAAAATATTTGAGTCTCTAATTCCGGAAATAATGGCCATACCGAGGAACGGGGTGCGGCCCTGTATTCCCCCTTGACTTACTTCTTACACGATAGCATCAAAATGGCAATCGCGAACACTTTCTGATTTTCGAGAAAAAAAGGGGAAGGGTTTAAACCACTATTCCGCCGACATTCTAGCCGTCATAACTCCGCAGTACGTGTACTTAGAACAACGCTGATGAGTGCGTTGAATACAGCTCGTCGAACTCTATCTTCAGTATAAAGGACAACTCTCTATCCCCGCGCGTTTGGACGGGAGAGGCCGCCAAAATTTCAAAAAATGGTCATTTTGACCTTCCAAAACAGACTTTTTTCTACACAAGGAGAACGAAGCGGCTCAGAGGCCCGCCCTTTTAACTGTAGCATCCCCGCATCTTCCATAGTAATCACCGCAAAAATCCAGCAAATCCGTCGCACTTTTTTCTAGCCCCAATTTTTGGGTACCTAAAATATTTGAGTCTCTAATTCCGGAAATAATGGCCATACCGAGGAACGGGGTGCAGCCCTGTATTCCCCCTTGACTTACTTCTTACACGATAGCATCAAAATGGCAATCGCGAACACTTTCTGATTTTCTGATTTCCGCCGACATTCTAGCCGTCATAACTCCGCAGTACGTGTACTTAGAACAACGCTGATGAGTGCGTTGAATACAGCTCGTCGAACTCTATCTTCAGTATAAAGGACAACTCTCTATCCCCGCGCGTTTGGACGGGAGAGGCCGCCAAAATTTCAAAAAATGGTCATTTTGACCTTCCAAAACAGACTTTTTTCTACACAAGGAGAACGAAGCGGCTTAGAGGCCCGCCCTTTTAACTGTAGCATCCCCGCATCTTCCATAGTAATCACCGCAAAAATCCAGCAAATCCGTCGCACTTTTTTCTAGCCCCAATTTTTGGGTACCTAAAATATTTGAGTCTCTAATTCCGGAAATAATGGCCATACCGAGGAACGGGGTGCGGCCCTGTATTCCCCCTTGACTTACTTCTTACACGATAGCATCAAAATGGCAATCGCGAACACTTTCTGATTTTCGAGAAAAAAAGGGGAAGGGTTTAAACCACTATTCCGCCGACATTCTAGCCGTCATAACTCCGCAGTACGTGTACTTAGAACAAAGCTGATGAGTGCGTTGAATACAGCTCGTCGAACTCTATCTTCAGTATAAAGGACAACTCTCTATCCCCGCGCGTTTGGACGGGAGAGGCCGCCAAAATTTCAAAAAATGGTCATTTTGACCTTCCAAAACAGACTTTTTTCTACACAAGGAGAACGAAGCGGCTTAGAGGCCCGCCCTTTTAACTGTAGCATCCCCGCATCTTCCATAGTAATCACCGCAAAAATCCAGCAAATCCGTCGCACTTTTTTCTAGCCCCAATTTTTGGGTACCTAAAATATTTGAGTCTCTAATTCCGGAAATAATGGCCATACCGAGGAACGGGATGCGGCCCTGTATTCCCCCTTGACTTACTTCTTACACGATAGCATCAAAATGGCAATCGCGAACACTTTCTGATTTTCGAGAAAAAAAGGGGAAGGGTTTAAACCACTATTCCGCCGACATTCTAGCCGTCATAACTCCGCAGTACGTGTACTTAGAACAAAGCTGATGAGTGCGTTGAATACAGCTCGTCGAACTCTATCTTCAGTATAAAGGACAACTCTCTATCCCCGCGCGTTTGGACGGGAGAGGCCGCCAAAATTTCAAAAAATGGTCATTTTGACCTTCCAAAACAGACTTTTTTCTACACAAGGAGAACGAAGCGGCTTAGAGGCCCGCCCTTTTAACTGTAGCATCCCCGCATCTTCCATAGTAATCACCGCAAAAATCCAGCAAATCCGTCGCACTTTTTTCTTGCCCCAATTTTTGGGTACCTAAAATATTTGAGTCTCTAATTCCGGAAATAATGGCCATACCGAGGAACGGGGTGCGGCCCTGTATTCCCCCTTGACTTACTTCTTACACGATAGCATCAAAATGGCAATCGCGAACACTTTCTGATTTTCTGATTTCCGCCGACATTCTAGCCGTCATAACTCCGCAGTACGTGTACTTAGAACAAAGCTGATGAGTGCGTTGAATACAGCTCGTCGAACTCTATCTTCAGTATAAAGGACAACTCTCTATCCCCGCGCGTTTGGACGGGAGAGGCCGCCAAAATTTCAAAAAATGGTCATTTTGACCTTCCAAAACAGACTTTTTTCTACACAAGGAGAACGAAGCGGCTTAGAGGCCCGCCCTTTTAACTGTAGCATCCCCGCATCTTCCATAGTAATCACCGCAAAAATCCAGCAAATCCGTCGCACTTTTTTCTAGCCCCAATTTTTGGGTACCTAAAATATTTGAGTCTCTAATTCCGGAAATAATGGCCATACCGAGGAACGGGGTGCGGCCCTGTATTCCCCCTTGACTTACTTCTTACACGATAGCATCAAAATGGCAATCGCGAACACTTTCTGATTTTCGAGAAAAAAAGGGGAAGGGTTTAAACCACTATTCCGCCGACATTCTAGCCGTCATAACTCCGCAGTACGTGTACTTAGAACAAAGTTGATGAGTGCGTTGAATACAGCTCGTCGAACTCTATCTTCAGTATAAAGGACAACTCTCTATCCCCGCGCGTTTGGACGGGAGAGGCCGCCAAAATTTCAAAAAATGGTCATTTTGACCTTCCAAAACAGACTTTTTTCTACACAAGGAGAACGAAGCGGCTTAGAGGCCCGCCCTTTTAACTGTAGCATCCCCGCATCTTCCATAGTAATCACCGCAAAAATCCAGCAAATCCGTCGCACTTTTTTCTAGCCCCAATTTTTGGGTACCTAAAATATTTGAGTCTCTAATTCCGGAAATAATGGCCATACCGAGGAACGGGGTGCGGCCCTGTATTCCCCCTTGACTTACTTCTTACACGATAGCATCAAAATGGCAATCGCGAACACTTTCTGATTTTCGAGAAAAAAAGGGGAAGGGTTTAAACCACTATTCCGCCGACATTCTAGCCGTCATAACTCCGCAGTACGTGTACTTAGAACAACGCTGATGAGTGCGTTGAATACAGCTCGTCGAACTCTATCTTCAGTATAAAGGACAACTCTCTATCCCCGCGCGTTTGGACGGGAGAGGCCGCCAAAATTTCAAAAAATGGTCATTTTGACCTTCCAAAACAGACTTTTTTCTACACAAGGAGAACGAAGCGGCTCAGAGGCCCGCCCTTTTAACTGTAGCATCCCCGCATCTTCCATAGTAATCACCGCAAAAATCCAGCAAATCCGTCGCACTTTTTTCTAGCCCCAATTTTTGGGTACCTAAAATATTTGAGTCTCTAATTCCGGAAATAATGGCCATACCGAGGAACGGGGTGCAGCCCTGTATTCCCCCTTGACTTACTTCTTACACGATAGCATCAAAATGGCAATCGCGAACACTTTCTGATTTTCTGATTTCCGCCGACATTCTAGCCGTCATAACTCCGCAGTACGTGTACTTAGAACAACGCTGATGAGTGCGTTGAATACAGCTCGTCGAACTCTATCTTCAGTATAAAGGACAACTCTCTATCCCCGCGCGTTTGGACGGGAGAGGCCGCCAAAATTTCAAAAAATGGTCATTTTGACCTTCCAAAACAGACTTTTTTCTACACAAGGAGAACGAAGCGGCTTAGAGGCCCGCCCTTTTAACTGTAGCATCCCCGCATCTTCCATAGTAATCACCGCAAAAATCCAGCAAATCCGTCGCACTTTTTTCTAGCCCCAATTTTTGGGTACCTAAAATATTTGAGTCTCTAATTCCGGAAATAATGGCCATACCGAGGAACGGGGTGCGGCCCTGTATTCCCCCTTGACTTACTTCTTACACGATAGCATCAAAATGGCAATCGCGAACACTTTCTGATTTTCGAGAAAAAAAGGGGAAGGGTTTAAACCACTATTCCGCCGACATTCTAGCCGTCATAACTCCGCAGTACGTGTACTTAGAACAAAGCTGATGAGTGCGTTGAATACAGCTCGTCGAACTCTATCTTCAGTATAAAGGACAACTCTCTATCCCCGCGCGTTTGGACGGGAGAGGCCGCCAAAATTTCAAAAAATGGTCATTTTGACCTTCCAAAACAGACTTTTTTCTACACAAGGAGAACGAAGCGGCTTAGAGGCCCGCCCTTTTAACTGTAGCATCCCCGCATCTTCCATAGTAATCACCGCAAAAATCCAGCAAATCCGTCGCACTTTTTTCTAGCCCCAATTTTTGGGTACCTAAAATATTTGAGTCTCTAATTCCGGAAATAATGGCCATACCGAGGAACGGGGTGCGGCCCTGTATTCCCCCTTGACTTACTTCTTACACGATAGCATCAAAATGGCAATCGCGAACACTTTCTGATTTTCGAGAAAAAAAGGGGAAGGGTTTAAACCACTATTCCGCCGACATTCTAGCCGTCATAACTGCGCAGTACGTGTACTTAGAACAAAGTTGATGAGTGCGTTGAATACAGCTCGTCGAACTCTATCTTCAGTATAAAGGACAACTCTCTATCCCCGCGCGTTTGGACGGGAGAGGCCGCCAAAATTTCAAAAAATGGTCATTTTGACCTTCCAAAACAGACTTTTTTCTACACAAGGAGAACGAAGCGGCTTAGAGGCCCGCCCTTTTAACTGTAGCATCCCCGCATCTTCCATAGTAATCACCGCAAAAATCCAGCAAATCCGTCGCACTTTTTTCTAGCCCCAATTTTTGGGTACCTAAAATATTTGAGTCTCTAATTCCGGAAATAATGGCCATACCGAGGAACGGGGTGCGGCCCTGTATTCCCCCTTGACTTACTTCTTACACGATAGCATCAAAATGGCAATCGCGAACACTTTCTGATTTTCGAGAAAAAAAGGGGAAGGGTTTAAACCACTATTCCGCCGACATTCTAGCCGTCATAACTCCGCAGTACGTGTACTTAGAACAAAGCTGATGAGTGCGTTGAATACAGCTCGTCGAACTCTATCTTCAGTATAAAGGACAACTCTCTATCCCCGCGCGTTTGGACGGGAGAGGCCGCCAAAATTTCAAAAAATGGTCATTTTGACCTTCCAAAACAGACTTTTTTCTACACAAGGAGAACGAAGCGGCTCAGAGGCCCGCCCTTTTAACTGTAGCATCCCCGCATCTTCCATAGTAATCACCGCAAAAATCCAGCAAATCCGTCGCACTTTTTTCTAGCCCCAATTTTTGGGTACCTAAAATATTTGAGTCTCTAATTCCGGAAATAATGGCCATACCGAGGAACGGGGTGCGGCCCTGTATTCCCCCTTGACTTACTTCTTACACGATAGCATCAAAATGGCAATCGCGAACACTTTCTGATTTTCTGATTTCCGCCGACATTCTAGCCGTCATAACTCCGCAGTACGTGTACTTAGAACAAAGCTGATGAGTGCGTTGAATACAGCTCGTCGAACTCTATCTTCAGTATAAAGGACAACTCTCTATCCCCGCGCGTTTGGACGGGAGAGGCCGCCAAAATTTCAAAAAATGGTCATTTTGACCTTCCAAAACAGACTTTTTTCTACACAAGGAGAACGAAGCGGCTTAGAGGCCCGCCCTTTTAACTGTAGCATCCCCGCATCTTCCATAGTAATCACCGCAAAAATCCAGCAAATCCGTCGCACTTTTTTCTAGCCCCAATTTTTGGGTACCTAAAATATTTGAGTCTCTAATTCCGGAAATAATGGCCATACCGAGGAACGGGATGCGGCCCTGTATTCCCCCTTGACTTACTTCTTACACGATAGCATCAAAATGGCAATCGCGAACACTTTCTGATTTTCGAGAAAAAAAGGGGAAGGGTTTAAACCACTATTCCGCCGACATTCTAGCCGTCATAACTCCGCAGTACGTGTACTTAGAACAAAGCTGATGAGTGCGTTGAATACAGCTCGTCGAACTCTATCTTCAGTATAAAGGACAACTCTCTATCCCCGCGCGTTTGGACGGGAGAGGCCGCCAAAATTTCAAAAAATGGTCATTTTGACCTTCCAAAACAGACTTTTTTCTACACAAGGAGAACGAAGCGGCTTAGAGGCCCGCCCTTTTAACTGTAGCATCCCCGCATCTTCCATAGTAATCACCGCAAAAATCCAGCAAATCCGTCGCACTTTTTTCTAGCCCCAATTTTTGGGTACCTAAAATATTTGAGTCTCTAATTCCGGAAATAATGGCCATACCGAGGAACGGGGTGCGGCCCTGTATTCCCCCTTGACTTACTTCTTACACGATAGCATCAAAATGGCAATCGCGAACACTTTCTGATTTTAAACCACTATTCCGCCGACATTCTAGCCGTCATAACTCCGCAGTACGTGTACTTAGAACAAAGTTGATGAGTGCGTTGAATACAGCTCGTCGAACTCTATCTTCAGTATAAAGGACAACTCTCTATCCCCGCGCGTTTGGACGGGAGAGGCCGCCAAAATTTCAAAAAATGGTCATTTTGACCTTCCAAAACAGACTTTTTTCTACACAAGGAGAACGAAGCGGCTTAGAGGCCCGCCCTTTTAACTGTAGCATCCCCGCATCTTCCATAGTAATCACCGCAAAAATCCAGCAAATCCGTCGCACTTTTTTCTAGCCCCAATTTTTGGGTACCTAAAATATTTGAGTCTCTAATTCCGGAAATAATGGCCATACCGAGGAACGGGGTGCGGCCCTGTATTCCCCCTTGACTTACTTCTTACACGATAGCATCAAAATGGCAATCGCGAACACTTTCTGATTTTCTGATTTCCGCCGACATTCTAGCCGTCATAACTCCGCAGTACGTGTACTTAGAACAAAGCTGATGAGTGCGTTGAATACAGCTCGTCGAACTCTATCTTCAGTATAAAGGACAACTCTCTATCCCCGCGCGTTTGGACGGGAGAGGCCGCCAAAATTTCAAAAAATGGTCATTTTGACCTTCCAAAACAGACTTTTTTCTACACAAGGAGAACGAAGCGGCTTAGAGGCCCGCCCTTTTAACTGTAGCATCCCCGCATCTTCCATAGTAATCACCGCAAAAATCCAGCAAATCCGTCGCACTTTTTTCTAGCCCCAATTTTTGGGTACCTAAAATATTTGAGTCTCTAATTCCGGAAATAATGGCCATACCGAGGAACGGGGTGCGGCCCTGTATTCCCCCTTGACTTACTTCTTACACGATAGCATCAAAATGGCAATCGCGAACACTTTCTGATTTTCGAGAAAAAAAGGGGAAGGGTTTAAACCACTATTCCGCCGACATTCTAGCCGTCATAACTCCGCAGTACGTGTACTTAGAACAAAGTTGATGAGTGCGTTGAATACAGCTCGTCGAACTCTATCTTCAGTATAAAGGACAACTCTCTATCCCCGCGCGTTTGGACGGGAGAGGCCGCCAAAATTTCAAAAAATGGTCATTTTGACCTTCCAAAACAGACTTTTTTCTACACAAGGAGAACGAAGCGGCTTAGAGGCCCGCCCTTTTAACTGTAGCATCCCCGCATCTTCCATAGTAATCACCGCAAAAATCCAGCAAATCCGTCGCACTTTTTTCTAGCCCCAATTTTTGGGTACCTAAAATATTTGAGTCTCTAATTCCGGAAATAATGGCCATACCGAGGAACGGGGTGCGGCCCTGTATTCCCCCTTGACTTACTTCTTACACGATAGCATCAAAATGGCAATCGCGAACACTTTCTGATTTTCGAGAAAAAAAGGGGAAGGGTTTAAACCACTATTCCGCCGACATTCTAGCCGTCATAACTCCGCAGTACGTGTACTTAGAACAAAGCTGATGAGTGCGTTGAATACAGCTCGTCGAACTCTATCTTCAGTATAAAGGACAACTCTCTATCCCCGCGCGTTTGGACGGGAGAGGCCGCCAAAATTTCAAAAAATGGTCATTTTGACCTTCCAAAACAGACTTTTTTCTACACAAGGAGAACGAAGCGGCTCAGAGGCCCGCCCTTTTAACTGTAGCATCCCCGCATCTTCCATAGTAATCACCGCAAAAATCCAGCAAATCCGTCGCACTTTTTTCTAGCCCCAATTTTTGGGTACCTAAAATATTTGAGTCTCTAATTCCGGAAATAATGGCCATACCGAGGAACGGGGTGCGGCCCTGTATTCCCCCTTGACTTACTTCTTACACGATAGCATCAAAATGGCAATCGCGAACACTTTCTGATTTTCGAGAAAAAAAGGGGAAGGGTTTAAACCACTATTCCGCCGACATTCTAGCCGTCATAACTCCGCAGTACGTGTACTTAGAACAAAGTTGATGAGTGCGTTGAATACAGCTCGTCGAACTCTATCTTCAGTATAAAGGACAACTCTCTATCCCCGCGCGTTTGGACGGGAGAGGCCGCCAAAATTTCAAAAAATGGTCATTTTGACCTTCCAAAACAGACTTTTTTCTACACAAGGAGAACGAAGCGGCTTAGAGGCCCGCCCTTTTAACTGTAGCATCCCCGCATCTTCCATAGTAATCACCGCAAAAATCCAGCAAATCCGTCGCACTTTTTTCTAGCCCCAATTTTTGGGTACCTAAAATATTTGAGTCTCTAATTCCGGAAATAATGGCCATACCGAGGAACGGGATGCGGCCCTGTATTTCCCCTTGACTTACTTCTTACACGATAGCATCAAAATGGCAATCGCGAACACTTTCTGATTTTCGAGAAAAAAAGGGGAAGGGTTTAAACCACTATTCCGCCGACATTCTAGCCGTCATAACTCCGCAGTACGTGTACTTAGAACAAAGCTGATGAGTGCGTTGAATACAGCTCGTCGAACTCTATCTTCAGTATAAAGGACAACTCTCTATCCCCGCGCGTTTGGACGGGAGAGGCCGCCAAAATTTCAAAAAATGGTCATTTTGACCTTCCAAAACAGACTTTTTTCTACACAAGGAGAACGAAGCGGCTTAGAGGCCCGCCCTTTTAACTGTAGCATCCCCGCATCTTCCATAGTAATCACCGCAAAAATCCAGCAAATCCGTCGCACTTTTTTCTAGCCCCAATTTTTGGGTACCTAAAATATTTGAGTCTCTAATTCCGGAAATAATGGCCATACCGAGGAACGGGGTGCGGCCCTGTATTCCCCCTTGACTTACTTCTTACACGATAGCATCAAAATGGCAATCGCGAACACTTTCTGATTTTCGAGAAAAAAAGGGGAAGGGTTTAAACCACTATTCCGCCGACATTCTAGCCGTCATAACTCCGCAGTACGTGTACTTAGAACAAAGCTGATGAGTGCGTTGAATACAGCTCGTCGAACTCTATCTTCAGTATAAAGGACAACTCTCTATCCCCGCGCGTTTGGACGGGAGAGGCCGCCAAAATTTCAAAAAATGGTCATTTTGACCTTCCAAAACAGACTTTTTTCTACACAAGGAGAACGAAGCGGCTTAGAGGCCCGCCCTTTTAACTGTAGCATCCCCGCATCTTCCATAGTAATCACCGCAAAAATCCAGCAAATCCGTCGCACTTTTTTCTAGCCCCAATTTTTGGGTACCTAAAATATTTGAGTCTCTAATTCCGGAAATAATGGCCATACCGAGGAACGGGGTGCGGCCCTGTATTCCCCCTTGACTTACTTCTTACACGATAGCATCAAAATGGCAATCGCGAACACTTTCTGATTTTCTGATTTCCGCCGACATTCTAGCCGTCATAACTCCGCAGTACGTGTACTTAGAACAAAGCTGATGAGTGCGTTGAATACAGCTCGTCGAACTCTATCTTCAGTATAAAGGACAACTCTCTATCCCCGCGCGTTTGGACGGGAGAGGCCGCCAAAATTTCAAAAAATGGTCATTTTGACCTTCCAAAACAGACTTTTTTCTACACAAGGAGAACGAAGCGGCTTAGAGGCCCGCCCTTTTAACTGTAGCATCCCCGCATCTTCCATAGTAATCACCGCAAAAATCCAGCAAATCCGTCGCACTTTTTTCTAGCCCCAATTTTTGGGTACCTAAAATATTTGAGTCTCTAATTCCGGAAATAATGGCCATACCGAGGAACGGGATGCGGCCCTGTATTCCCCCTTGACTTACTTCTTACACGATAGCATCAAAATGGCAATCGCGAACACTTTCTGATTTTCGAGAAAAAAAGGGGAAGGGTTTAAACCACTATTCCGCCGACATTCTAGCCGTCATAACTCCGCAGTACGTGTACTTAGAACAAAGCTGATGAGTGCGTTGAATACAGCTCGTCGAACTCTATCTTCAGTATAAAGGACAACTCTCTATCCCCGCGCGTTTGGACGGGAGAGGCCGCCAAAATTTCAAAAAATGGTCATTTTGACCTTCCAAAACAGACTTTTTTCTACACAAGGAGAACGAAGCGGCTTAGAGGCCCGCCCTTTTAACTGTAGCATCCCCGCATCTTCCATAGTAATCACCGCAAAAATCCAGCAAATCCGTCGCACTTTTTTCTTGCCCCAATTTTTGGGTACCTAAAATATTTGAGTCTCTAATTCCGGAAATAATGGCCATACCGAGGAACGGGGTGCGGCCCTGTATTCCCCCTTGACTTACTTCTTACACGATAGCATCAAAATGGCAATCGCGAACACTTTCTGATTTTCGAGAAAAAAAGGGGAAGGGTTTAAACCACTATTCCGCCGACATTCTAGCCGTCATAACTCCGCAGTACGTGTACTTAGAACAAAGTTGATGAGTGCGTTGAATACAGCTCGTCGAACTCTATCTTCAGTATAAAGGACAACTCTCTATCCCCGCGCGTTTGGACGGGAGAGGCCGCCAAAATTTCAAAAAATGGTCATTTTGACCTTCCAAAACAGACTTTTTTCTACACAAGGAGAACGAAGCGGCTTAGAGGCCCGCCCTTTTAACTGTAGCATCCCCGCATCTTCCATAGTAATCACCGCAAAAATCCAGCAAATCCGTCGCACTTTTTTCTAGCCCCAATTTTTGGGTACCTAAAATATTTGAGTCTCTAATTCCGGAAATAATGGCCATACCGAGGAACGGGATGCGGCCCTGTATTCCCCCTTGACTTACTTCTTACACGATAGCATCAAAATGGCAATCGCGAACACTTTCTGATTTTCGAGAAAAAAAGGGGAAGGGTTTAAACCACTATTCCGCCGACATTCTAGCCGTCATAACTCCGCAGTACGTGTACTTAGAACAAAGCTGATGAGTGCGTTGAATACAGCTCGTCGAACTCTATCTTCAGTATAAAGGACAACTCTCTATCCCCGCGCGTTTGGACGGGAGAGGCCGCCAAAATTTCAAAAAATGGTCATTTTGACCTTCCAAAACAGACTTTTTTCTACACAAGGAGAACGAAGCGGCTCAGAGGCCCGCCCTTTTAACTGTAGCATCCCCGCATCTTCCATAGTAATCACCGCAAAAATCCAGCAAATCCGTCGCACTTTTTTCTAGCCCCAATTTTTGGGTACCTAAAATATTTGAGTCTCTAATTCCGGAAATAATGGCCATACCGAGGAACGGGGTGCGGCCCTGTATTCCCCCTTGACTTACTTCTTACACGATAGCATCAAAATGGCAATCGCGAACACT